>NC_092720.1:211095751-211212472 GCF_047496885.1 Scyliorhinus torazame | reverse complement strand
GAGAGAGGGAGGGGGAGGGAAGAGAGAGGGAGGGGGAGGGAAGAGAGAGGGAGGGGGAGGGAAGAGAGAGGGAGGGGGAGGGACGGGAGAGGGAGGGGGAGGGAAGGGAAGGGGAGGGAAGGGAGGGGGAGGGAAGAGAAAGGGGGTGGGAGGGAAGAGAGAGAGGGAGGGGCAGGGAAGAGAGAGGGAGGGGGAGGGAAGAGAGAGGGAGGGGGGAAGAGAGAGGGAGGGGGAGGGAAGAGAGAGGGAGGGGCAGGGAAGAGAGAGGGAGGGGGAGGGAAGAGAGAGGGAGGGGGGAAGAGAGAGGGAGGGGGGGAAGAGAGAGGGAGGGGGGAAGAGAGAGGGAGGGGGGGAAGAGAGAGGAAGGGGGGAGGGAACAGAGAGGGAGGGGGAGGGAAGGGAGAGGGAGGGGAGGGAAGGGAGGGGGAGGGAAGAGAGAGGGAGGGGAAGGGAAGAGAGAGGGAGGGGGAGGGAAGAGAGAGGGAGGGGGAGGAAAAGAGAGGGAGGGGGAGGAAGAGAGAGGAGGGGGGGAAGAGAGAGGGAGGGGGGAAGAGAGAGGGAGGGGGGGAAGGGAGAGGGAGGGGGGGAAGAGAGAGGGAGGGGGGGAAGAGAGAGGGGGGGAAGAGAGAGGGAGGGGGGAAGAGAGAGGGAGGGGAAGAGAGAGGGAGGGGGGAAGAGAGAGGGAGGGGAGAAGAGAGTGGGAAGGGGGGAAGAGAGAGGGGGGGAAGGGAGGAGGGGGGAAGAGAGAGGGAGGGGGATGAGAGAGGGGGGGAAGAGAGAGGGAGGGGGGGAAGAGAGAGAGGGAGGGGGAAGAGAGAGAGAGGGAGGGGGAAGAGAGAGGCAGGGAGGGGGGAAGAGAGAGGAGGGGGGAAGAGAGAGGGAGGGGGGTAGAGAGAGGGAGGGGGGGAAGAGAGAGGGAGGGGGGGAAGAGAGAGGGGAGGGGGGAAGAGAGAGGGGAGGGGGGAAGAGAGAGGGGGGTAAGAGAGTGGGAGGGGGGGAAGAGAGAGGGAGGGGGGAAGAGAGAGGGAGGGGGGGAAGAGAGAGGAGGAGGGGAAGAGAGGGGGGGGAAGAGAGAGGAGGGGGGAAGAGAGAGGGAGGGGGGGAAGAGAGAGGGAGGGCGGAAGAGAGAGGGAGGGGGAAGAGAGAGGGAGGAGGGGGGAAGAGAGAGGGGGGAGGGAAGAGAGTGGGGGGAGGAAGAGAGAGGGGGGAGGGAAGAGAGGGGAGGGAAGAGAGAGGGGGAGGGAAGAGAGAGGGGTTAACGGGGTAGGTGAGGGAAGAGAGAGGGGGGAGGGAAGAGAGAGGGGTAAACGGGGGTAGGTGAGGGAGAGGATAGTGAGGGAGGAGGAGGGGGTCAGGGGAGAGAAATCAGAGCAGCAGAGCCAGGGAGTGGGTGAAGTGAGAGCAGGAAAGGAGAGAGGGAGTGTGAGAATGGAGTGAAAGTGAGGCAGAAGTGGGTGACGGAAAGCTGGAGGGTTTTTGAGAGTGTGGGAGCCGGATTAGAGAGAGATTGGGAGAGGGTTGGGAAATAGAGGGTGTTGGCAGGGATAACAGGAAGTGACAGGGAGTGTAGGAGGGTGTGAGAGACGAGGTGGCGGAGTAGAGGCAGCAGGTTAGCAGGGAGAGTGTGAGGGTGAGAGAGGGTGCGAGGAATGAGTGCAAAAGTGGGAGAGTGTGAAAAAGAGAGGGGGTGTTCGCAACAGTAGGAAGGTGGGAGGGAAAAGAAAGTGAAGGGACGGGGGATTGCGAGGGGGAGGGAGAGAGTGGGCGGAGGGGAGGGTCGATGGAGAGGTATAGCGGAATAATGAAGGAAGGAGGGAAGGAGAGAAATGGAAGAGAGAGTGTGGTTAGGTGGAAGAGAGAATGGAAGGGGCTGAGAGAGAGGGTGGGAGGGGGAAAGGAGATAAAGAGTGGGAGGGAAAGATGTTAGATTGAGCAGAGGGGAGAGTGTGAGTGCATGGCAGGGAGAGAGAGATTGTGGGAAGGGCAGAAGTAAGGAGAGTGGATATGAAACAGAGAGAGAGATTGTGTGTGGGAGTAATAGGCTGTGAGGAACAGGGGAGAGGGAAAGTGCAGATGGAGGGAAGGAAGGGGGAGAAGAGGGAGTGACCCGAGCCAGTCAGAGTGTGAGGGACAGGAGTGGACGCAGTGAGATAGCAGGGCAGTGGGGAGAGAGAGAATGTGAGAGAGGGATGAGAGATTGTGAGAAGGAGAGTGGGAGGGGAAAGACAAGTTTGTGGAGAGAGGGAGAGAGAACAGAGGGAAGGAGAGAAAGAGCTGGAGAGAGAGCGGGTGGGAAGTAATGTTTCCGCTAAGCAGCGTTTCGATGTCACTGCACAGGTTGTACACAATCCGAGCCTGTAAGTTACCAGACAAAAATTACATGACAAGAATTAGGAGCAGGAGGAGGCCATTCGGCCCCTCGAGCCTGCCCCACCATTCAGTAAGATCATGGCTGATCTGATTGAATATATTTCCTGACCCAGTCACCACTGCTCACTGGGGAAGAGAATCCCAAACACTAACAACCCTCTGACAGCAAACAAATTCTCCTCATCTCAGTCTCAAATGTCAGATCCCTCATTTTAAACTGTCCCTTCATGCTCGACTCCTCCACAAGGGAAACATCCTCTCAGCATCCACCCTCTCAAGTCACCTCAGTGTTTTATACGTTTCAATAAGATCACCTCTCAATCTCCAAAACCCCAATGGGTATCGGCCCAACCTGCTCAACCTTTCATCATAAGATAACCCCTTCATCCCAGGAATCAGGCGACTGAACCTTCTCTGAACTGCTTCTAATTTAATTATATAATTTAATAAATAAGGAGACCAAAATTGTGCAGAATACTCCAGATGTGACCTGGATTGCTGCAACAACAATTATATATTTTTATATTTTATTACAATGAATAACGGGCGGGATTCTCCGAACCCACGCCGGGTCGGGGAATCGCCGGGGGGCACACAAATCGCGCCAAGCCACCCCGACGCCGGTGGGGGGGGCTAACCCGGGGGGGGTGCCTCTCGGGCTCCTTTCTTCCGCGCCGGCCCCTGTTGCCCTACGCCATTTGGCGTCGGGGCCGGCACAGTGAACCACCCCCCCCAACACCACCCTCACCCCTACACCACTCTCACCCCCACACCACCCTCACCCCCACACCACCCCCAGACCCTCACCTACCCCAACACCACCCCCACATCACCTCCTCAACACCCTCACCTACCCCCACACACCACCCTCACCCCCACACCACCCTCACCCCCACATCACCCTCACCCCCACACCACCCTCACCCCCACACCACCATCCATTCCCACACCCTCCTGCCCACCAAAACCCCCGGCCCACGGTCTAATCAGGCATTTTTATTGTGGCTTGCAGGACCTGCTGGAGATAGGGTGGGTCTACCTGGCGTCCCCCGCCCCCAGCCAGTGCCACAGCCGGACCCCCCCCCCGTGACCGAGCTGTGATGGGAGCAGCTCGGACACCAGCCCTCAGCCCGAGGCCCAGGACACCCCAGAGCTCAGGTCGGAGGATGACACTGACTTCCCGTCACAGCGTCTCCAACATCCTCCCCCATCCCGGAGACACTCAGCTCGGTTGGCCATGTTAGTGAAGAGGCTCCTGGGACACTCTGGTGCTCAGCACACAGCTGACCCGGTACAGCAGGTGGAGGTAGGAGCACCCGAGGGGGAGGACGGTCGGAGGGCCGATCCCAGGGTCTAGCTGCCGTCCAGATGGCTCTCGGGCGTCTGGAACAGACAGTCCCATCGATAGTGGAGATGCAGTCACAGAGCCAGGGGCTACATGAGGGGATGTCGGCGAGCATCCAACACCTGCAGGCGCAGGTGGAGGAGTCCAACCGTGTGCCGGAGCAGGAGGTGGTGCCGACCATGCGTGTCACCCAGGGCAACACCACATGGGTGGGGTCCAGAGTGGAGGGATTGGGGCGATGGTTTTGACTAAGGATCGGCATGCCCAAGGCCTGGGGCATTCTGTGCAGGCGCTGGCCGAGGCCCAGGACCGGGTTTGCTGCCCCACAGGCGACCATGTCCCAGAGCCACCTGGAAATTGCAGCGGTGCTCCGGAGCATGGCCCAGTCACAGCGGTGCCAGGTGGCGGGGAGCCTCAGGGGGTAACTCCCCTCACACCCCAGTCCCAGCGAGAAGCCCAGGGGTCATTGGGCACCCAAGGGAGGAGGAGGTGATGAGACCCGTGCCAGTGACTCCCGCAGGGGAGGTGCCAGAACACAACAGCACCTCGGACTCCCCATCCTGCTCCTGGCGTATCTGGTGGGCAGCAGGCAGAACATGGCGGCACCACGCCACCTGGGACACCTGAGCAGAGGCCAGGCCTGGATGACCCAGAAGACGCAGGGCAGGAATCACAGCAGGCCGCCTCCACTCCTGCTGTACTGCCTGGGGAACAGCTAGCCGTAGTGTTAGGCCCCGTAAGGTCAGGAAGGTAGACACCAGTTAAGTTGGCAGGGGTGCAGGGCACAGCTTGGTTATCGGGGCTCGGGAACAAACCTGTATATATTTGTTCACAATAAACACCTGTTACCACGGTTACAACCTGCCTCGGTGCTCCGTCTGATGGGCGTGAGGGTTGCAGGTGGGGGGGGGGGGGGGGGGGGGGGGGGGGGGGCGGGGGGGGGGGGGGGTGGTGCGGTTGGGATGCAGTGTCCGTCCCCTGGCCAGTCCCCCAGCACCCCCCCACCCCCTACCTCCTAGTCGGTGAACCTGGAGGCTATCTGACCGTCCAGTGCACGTAGGCCCAGGCCTCCCGCGCCTACCGGGCATCCTGGTGGGCTCGGTCTACATCGAAGTGGATGTATTGATCTGCCTGGGCATATAGGACCTCCGTGACGGTATTGATGCACCTGTGCACCGAGGTCTGTGAAATCCAGGTCCCCACTCGGCGCCAGGAAGGACCCTGTGGCATAAACATTCAAGGCAACCGTCACCTTGGGAGCGGGTGTCCTCCCCCATACCCCCGCGGTGCCAGGTGTGCCATCATCGGGAGTCTTCGACGGCATGCCCGGTCCGGCAGCCCCTCGAATGACAGGCGGTGCCGGTACACACGAGGCCTCATGTGGCACCTCCTTGGCACCTCCCCCACCTCGGCCTGTTGGACAGTCAGCTCTCCAACTTGGGCGGCTGCCCTCTGCCCCTCTGCTGCTCGCACCGCTGCTGCCTGCTCCGCTGCTGCAACATCCTCCTCCTCCTCGAGGAGCCTCCGCAGGGCATCCCCAAGGGCTGTGGCGACCAGCAGGAAGGCCACCATTGCTGGTTGAATTCCAATATCCAATGTCTGCAGGGGGTGAAAGGTCGACACGTTAGCATGTTGCGCACCCCCCCCGTGCCCAACCAGGTCCACAGGGCTACACGGTGGTCCCGGTTGGCACTGCGGGATCCACCCCCGCATCTCCCCCCCCACCCCCCACCAGCCCCTCACCCCTGGCCCTGTCGGTCCCACAGTCCCAGCTCCTCAGCTGAGCTGCTGCCAACAACTGCTGCTCCCAGCTCCTTAAACTAAAAACAACTGAACACAAACTGTTGTTCACTGACCCTTGAGCTGACCTCTGACCTGTGACCCTCCATCAGGGTTCAGCCTCCTGCCCTGAGACAGGATCTGAATGTGTCAACCCTCGGGACATTCTGAACCTGAAACGTTACAATCTCCAGTCAACTCAAAGGTCACTCCCACAGATGTTCCACACTGAAAACCAACACAAGACAATCTTCAGAATATATATATTTCCTCACCTTCTCCATGTAATTAATATATTCTCTTTATATTCTTCCTGCCTTTTCCCACATTATACTCCATCTACTAACTGAACTACCAGCACACGGCACGGTGGCACAGTGGTTAGCACTGCTGCCTCACAGCTCCAGGGTCCCAGGTTCAATTCCGGTCTCGGGCGACTGTCTGTGTGGAGTTTGCACTTTCTCCCTGTGTCTACGTGAGTTTCCTCCGGGTGCTCCGGTTTCCTCCCACAGTCCAAAGATGTGTAGGTTAGGTAGATTGGCCATGCTAAATTGCCCCTTAGTGTCCAAAAGTTTAGGTTGGATTACTGGGTTACAGGGATAGGCTTAAGTACAGGATGCCCTGTACTGGCTCTTTCCAAGGGCCAGTACAGACTCGATGGGCCAATGGCCTCTTCTGCACTGTGATGAACATCACTTTGGAGTCGGGGAGAGTGTGAATGGACTGAGGGAGGATCGAGTGAGCTAGAGGGGACAGGGCATATGCTGGAGGGGAGGGAGAGACGGTTAGGGAAGCTGGAAGTGAAGGAATGGAGATTGTGGGAAACAGTGTGTGGGAGTAGGAGAGAGAGTGTGGGATTGAGGGGTGCGGAACAGCAGAATGGTGAGAGTGATGGGATGGGAGACGAGGGAAGGATAGACAGTGGGAGAGAGGATGTAGAGGGAGCCGAGCATGTGTGAGATGGCGAGGAGAGAGCTGTCGGTTGTGGGCAGAAGGGTGTAGATGGAGAGGAGAGAGGGCAGAGGAATGGGAGGTGAGAGAAAAAACTGGGGGAGGTGGCTGGCAGCAACTTCTGGATGAGTGGGAGGGCAGAGAGAATTAGGGAGCAGAAGGGGAGAGGAATAGAGGAATGGAGAGGGGAAGGGTCTAAATCGGCTGGGGGTGGGGAGAAAGCAGGGGAGGGAGACAGTGTTGGTGCGTTACTTTCTTAACTTCTGCAGTCTATGTGGTGTAGGTACACCCACAGTGCTGTTAGGGAGAGAATTCCAGGATCTTGACACAGTGACAATGAAGGAATGGCGATATATTTCCAAGTCAGCATAGTGTGTGACTGAGAGGGGAACTTCCAGGTGGTGGTGTGTCCAGACATCTGCTGCTCTTGTCCTCCGAGATGGTAGCGGTTGTGGGTTTGGAAAGAAGCCTTGGCGAGTTTCTGAAGAGCATCTTGTAGACGGTACACACGGCTAACATTGTTCGTCCTTGTTAGAGGGATTGCATGTTTGTGGGAGGGGGAGCGATCAAACGGGCGACTTTGTCCTGGATGGTGTTCAACTTCTTTAGTGTTGTTGGAGCTGCAGATAAGCTGACAAGACACTGGCAGTGGGGGGGTGGGAGGGGGGTGGGGGGGTTGACGTCAAGAGAGGTAATGGAGAGATCGAACTGGGTGTCATTTGAAAACTGTCCCTCTTTCTGTGGGTGAGGTTACTAAGTGGCAGCAAGTAGATCAGGAAAAGGAGACGATCAAGGATAAAATGTTTGAGAGTCTCCGAGGGAGCACTATGGGGGTGAGAAGTGAAACTATTGCTGGAGATACTCTGGCTGTGATAGAATCGCCAAGTGTGGAACCAAATAAAGACAGTGCCACAGAGTCGGGAAATAGAGGAGATAGTTTGGAGGAGAATGGTGGTGTTGACCATGTCAATGTTTGCAGAGAGGTTCAGAGGGATGAGGAGGGATAATGTATTATACTCGTTATGTGTGTCATTTATTAGGACCATTCTGCGCTGTGATCGGGATGAAAATCTGGTTGCTGTGGTTCAAATATCCACGTGCAGGAAAATTGGACATTTATTTCAGAAGTGCTCATATCTGGAAGACTTTGTAGAAGAATGTAAGGTCAGAGAACAATTATAAATACAGAGGGATCGAGATTGGGGATTTTAACATGGGGCTTAAAACTCTGAACAGGAATTTAACAGGAGGTGACAGCACAGGAACAAGATCGGAGAGAGAACACAGCCCTGTCTGACTCCGGATTTAACTGGAAAACTTTTCAGTTTCAACACATTGATTGAAATTGCGGTGTTTTCGTTTGGAGAGAGCAGTTGGATCCATTTGCAGATTTGCTCCTCAAACTTCATTTTGGAGAGTATATTGACCATGTGGGTGTGTGATATTCTGTTAAAGGCCTTCTCCTGGTCCAAGCTGATGAAGCAGGTGTCAGCATTCTGTCCCAGATATAGGTGATTATATCCCTGTAGAAGCCAGGTATTTCTAATACACCGAACATAGAACATAGAAAATACAGCACAGAACAGGCCCTTCGGCCCACGATGTTGTGCCGAACCTTTGTCCTAGATTAATCATAGATTATCATTGAATTTACAGTGCAGAAGGAGGCCATTCGGCCCTTTGAGTCTGCACCAGCTCTTGGAAAGAGCACCCTACCCAAACTCAACACCTCCACCCAACACCAAGGGCAATTTGGACATTAAGGGCAATTTATCATTAGCCAATTCACCTAACCCGCACATCTTTGGACTGTGGGAGGAAACCGGAGCACCCGGAGGAAACCCACGCAGACACGGGGAGGACGTGCAGACTCCGCACACACAATGACCCAAGCCGGAATCGAACCTGGGACCATGGATCTGTGAAGCAATTGTGCTATCCACAATGCTACCGTGCTGCCCTTAAGAACAAATAAATCTACACTATATCATTTTCCCGTAATCCATGTACCTATCCAACAGCTGCTTGAAGGTCCCTAATGTTTCCGACTCAACTACTTCCACAGGCAGTGCATTCCATGCCCCCACTACTCTCTGGGTAAAGAACCTACCTCTGATATCCCTCCTATATCTTCCACCTTTCACCTTAAATTTATGTCCCCTTGTAATGGTGTGTTCCACCCGGGGAAAAAGTCTCTGACTGTCTACTCTATCTATTCCCCTGATCATCTTATAAACCTCTATCAAGTCGCCCCTCATCCCTCTCCGCTCTAATGAGAAAAGGCCTAGCACCCTCAACCTTTCCTCGTAAGACCTACTCTCCATTCCAGGCAACATCCTGGTAAATCTTCTTTGCACCTTTTCCAGAGCTTCCACATCCTTCCTAAAATGAGGCGACCAGAACTGTACACAGTACTCCAAATGTGGCCTTACCAAAGTTTTGTACAGCTGCATCATCACCTCACGGCTCTTAAATTCAATCCCTCTGTTAATGAACGCGAGCACACCATAGGCCTTCTTCACAGCTCTATCCACTTGAGTGGCAACTTTCAAAGATATATGAACATAGACCCCAAGGTCTCTCTGCTCCTCCACAATGCCAAGGACTCTACCGTTAACCCTGCATTCCGCATTCATATTTGTCCTTCCAAAATGGACAACCTCACACTTTTCAGGGTTAAACTCCATCTGCCACTTCTCAGCCCAGCTCTGCATCCTATCAATACTCTTTGCAGCCGACAACAGCCCTCCTTACTATCCACAACTCCACCAATCTTCGTATCGTCTGCAAATTTACTGACCCACCCTTCAACTCCCTCATCCAAGTCATTAATGAAAATCACAAACAGCAGAGGACCCAGAACTGATCCCTGCGGTACACCACGGTAACTGGGATCCAGGCTGAATATTTGCCATCCACCACCACTCTCTGACTTCTATCGGTTAGCCAGTTCGTTATCCAACTGGCCAAATTTCCCACTATCCCATGCCTCCTTACTTTGTGCAGAAGCCTACCATGGGGAACTTTATCAAATGCCTTACTAAAATCCATGTACGCTACATCCACTGCTTTACCTTCATCCACATGCTTGGTCACCTCCTCAAAGAATTCAATAAGATTTGTAAGGCAAGACCTACCCCTCACAAATCCGTGCTGACTATCCCTAATCAAGCAGTGTCTTTCCAGATGCTCAGAAATCCTATCCTTCAGTACCCTTTCCATTACTTTGCCTACCACCGAAGTAAGACTAACTGGCCTGTAATTCCCAGGGTTATCCCTAGTTCCTTTTTTGAACAGGGGCACGACATTCGCCACTCTCCAATCCCCTGGTACCACCCCTGTTGACAGTGAGGACGAAAAGATAATTGCCAACGGCTCTGCAATTTCATCTCTTGCTTCCCATAGAATCCTTGGATATATCCCGTCAGGCCCGGGGGACTTGTCTATCCTCAAGTTTTTCAAAATGCCCAACACATCTTCCTTCCTAACAAGTATTTCCTCGAGCTTACCAATCTGTTTCACACTGTCCTCTCCAACAATATCGCCCCTCTCATTTGTAAATACAGAAGAAAAGTACTCATTCAAGACCTCTCCTATCTCTTCAGACTCAATACACAATCTCCCGCTACTGTCCTTGATCGGACCTACCCTCGCTCTAGTCATTCTCATATTTCTCACATATGTGTAAAAGGCCTTGGGGTTTTCCTTGATCCTACCTGCCAAAGATTGTTCATGCCCTCTCTTAGCTCTCCTAATCCCTTTCTTCAGTTCCCTCCTGGCTATCTTGTATCCCTCCAATGCCCTATCTGAACCTTGTTTCCTCAGCCTTGCATAAGTCACCTTTTTCCTCTTAACAAGACATTCAACCTCTCTTGTCAACCATGGTTCCCTCACTCGACCATCTCTTCCCTGCCTGACAGGGACATACATATCAAGGACACGTAGCACCTGTTCCTTGAACAAGTTCCACATTTCACTTGTGTCCTTCCCTGCCAGCCTATGTTCCCAACTTATGCACTTCAATTCTTGTCTGACAACATCGTATTTACCCTTCCCCCAATTGTAAACCTTGCCCTGTTGCACGTACCTATCCCTCTCCATTACTAAAGTGAAAGTCACAGAATTGTGGTCACTATCTCCAAAATGCTCCCCCACTAACAAATCTACCACTTGCCCTGGTTCATTACCCAGTACTAAATCCAATATTGCCCCTCCTCTGGTCGGACAATCTACATACTGTGTTAGAAAAGCTTCCTGGACACACTGCACAAACACCACCCCATCCAAACTATTTGATCTAAAGAGTTTCCACTCAATATTTGGGAAGTTAAAGTCGCCCATGACTACTACCCTATGACTTCTGCACCTTTCCAAAATCTGTTTCCCAATCTGTTCCTCCACATCTCTGCTACTATTGGGGGGCCTATAGAAAACTCCTAACAAGGTGACTGCTCCTTTCCTATTTCTGACTTCAACCCATACTACCTCAATAGGGTGATACTCCTCGAACTGCCTTTCTGCAGCTGTTATACTATCTCTAATTAATAATGCCACCCCCCCACCTCTTTTACCACCCTCCCTAATCTTATTGAAACATCTATAACCAGGGACCTCCAACAACCATTTCTGCCCCTCTTCTATCCACGTTTCCGTGATGGCCACCACATCGTAGTCCCAAGTACCGATCCATGCCTTAAGTTCACCCACCTTATTCCTGATGCTTCTTGCGTTGAAGTATACACACTTCAACCCATCTCCGTGCCTGCAAATACTCTCCTTTGCCAGTGTTCCCTTCCCCACTGCCTCATTACATGCTTTGGCGTCCTGAATATCGGCTACCTTAGTTGCTGGACTACAAATCCGGTTCCCATTCCCCTGCCAAATTAGTTTAAACCCTCCCGAAGAGTATTGGCAAACCTCCCTCCCAGGATATTGGTGCCCCTCTGGTTCAGATGCAACCCGTCCTGCTTGTACAGGTCCCACCTTCCCCAGAATGCGCTCCAATTATCCAAATACCTGAAGCCCTCCCTCCTACACCATTCCTGCAGCCACGTGTTCAACTGCACTCTCTCCCTATTCCTAGCCTCGCTATCACGTGGCACCGGCAACAAACCAGAGATGACAACTCTGTCTGTCCTGGCTTTCAACTTCCAGCCTAACTCCCTCAACTTGTTTATTACCTCCACACCCCTTTTCCTACCTATGTCGTTGGTACCATTGTGCACCACGACTTCTGGCTGCTCCCCCTCCCCCTTAAGGATCCTGAAGACACGATCCGAGACATCCCTGGCCCTGGCACCCGGGAGGCAACATACCTTCCGGGAGTCTCGCTCGCGACCACAGAATCTCCTATCTATTCCCCTAACCATTGAATCTCCTACAACTATTGCTTTTCTATTCTCCCCCCTTCCCTTCTGAGCCCCAGAGCCAGACTCAGTGCCAGAGACCTGGCCGCTAGGGCCTTCCCCCGGTAGGTCATCCCCCCCAACAGCATCCAAAACGGTATACTCGTTTTGAAGGGGAACGGCCACGAAGGATTCCTGCACTGTCTGCCTGTTTGTTTTTTTCCCCTGACTGTAACCCAGCTATTCTTGTCCTGTACCTTGGGTGTGGTTACCTCCCTGTAACTCTTCTCAATCACCCCCTCTGCCTCCCGGATGATCCGAAGTTCATCCAGCTTCAGCTCCAGTACCCTAACACGGTCTTTGAGGAGCTGAAGTTGGGTGCACTTCCCGCAGGTATAGTCAGTGGGGACACCGGTGGTATTCCTCACCACCCACATCCTACAGGAGGAGCATGTAACTGGCGTAGCCTCCATCCCCTCTTACCTTACAGAATATAGCTGCTGTGTGGACTAACTAGATCTCCGCCCTCCGACTCTGCTCCCAGTCAGCTACACTTCCTGTAAACTCCTGGCTCTCTTCGCACTCTTTGCGGAAATGTCGGAAACAAAATGAAAGGAGCACCTTACTCCCTCCTCACCTAACTCCCTCGGTCACCAAACTCTCACTATCACACTCAAAAAGCACCAAATTCAGCACTCAGTGCAAAACCGAATATAGGTAAAAGATAGCTGTTTAAGCATAAATATTAAGTCCCAGTTTTAAATTAAGGATTAAAAAACACATATTCTGCAAATTCATTTACATAGTTTTAAAATAACACAGAAGTCTGATAAGAGAAAATACTTTTCATTACATTTCTCCAAGGACAAGGGCTGAATCCAGACCAGTAACTTAAAGGCTCCATTATTCTCATTTCAGACCATTAGTGATAACAGCCTGAACCACATTCCATAACTTATACAGGCTGAAACATTCTAGACTATTGCTGATTTGTTTTTAATAAATGACAGTTAGAACATCAAATCCAATATATTTGATTCCAACATTCTCAAAACATGACAATTTCATAGAAACAGCATAATTCACTTTACTAGATTAAAACAGACAGTTTGATTTACATTTTTCAAGTCATTGTCCAGCATGGCATGACGAGATAACATGAAGTCTCCATTGTTACAATAGCCAAGCCAGCATAAAACCAGTTTTTGCTGGCTTTGATAAAGCACAATATCGCATTCTTTAACATACACAAGTATGCAGATACACAACAATTAGAAGTAATGTTACATTTTGAAGATGGACGGCTTGCCGTCGAATCAGATGTGTTTGAGTCTAACCCAAACCAATTAGGATTATATTGGGGTGTGATCAGATGACTTAAGACAGATATGAAACAGTATAACTGAGGAGTTTCATTCCGCCATTTTTTGTTAGTTTTAGGTTAGTTTTTTGGGGAGGTAGCTTCAGTTAGTTTTTGACTTTGACTTTTAAAGTTTTGCCTAAGCAAGAAGATATTTCTGTGATTCTTTGAAAGCTTCAAATTGTCTACGAATTGCCTTTCAAATGACTTTCAAATTGTAATCAATAGAAGACAAATAAAACAATTCTTATTGGCACCTGAGAAGTTTTAACTAAACTTTCTACTGAGTTCCAGTAATCGCAAGTGCAGCTGGTAACCTGAATGCTTTCAAAATCCCTCAACTGGCACAATCGAATCCTACAATCCCTGAGGAGCACAAGGCTATCAGAGAGCTCCCTTCCACTGATTAACCACTTCCTTACCTTGCAGGTCAGCTGTTCGGGAGAGAGAGGGAGCCGGGACCTTGGAAACAGCGCGGGAATTTGAAAAAGCGCGGGAGCTGCGAGGCAGAGGAGACAGATTAAAATGTCGCGGCGTGGGTGAGGTAAGTACTGATTAACCATCTCCTTACCTTGCAGGTCAGCTGTTCGGGAGAGAGAGGGAGCCGGGACCTTGGAAACAGCGCAGGAGTTTGAAAAAGCGCGGGAGCTGCGAGGCAGAGGAGACAGATTAAAATGTCGCGGCGTGGGTGAGGTAAGTACTGATTAACCATCTCCTTACCTTGCAGGTCAGCTGTTCGGGAGAGAGAGGGAGCCGGGACCTTGGAAACAGCACGGGAGTTTGAAAAAGCGCGGGAGCTGCGAGGCAGAGGGGACAGATTAAAAGGTTGCGGCGTGGGTGAGGTAAGTACTGATTAACCACTTCCTTACCTTGCAGGTCAGCTGTTCGGGAGAGAGAGGGAGCCGGGACCTTGGAAACAGCGCGGGAGTTTGAAAAAGCGCGGGAGCTGCGAGGCAGAGGGGACAGATTAAAAGGTCGCGGCGTGGGTGAGGTAAGTACTGATTAACCACTTCCTTACCTTGCAGGTCAGCTGTTAGTTTCGGGAGATCAGTTTTGTGAGCAGGCCTATTGGCTGACTGTAAATCAGGAAGGATACAAAAGGTGTGGCTGAAGTGCCTATAGAAACAGAGTGCTGGAGGCAAACAGAGTGTATCTAAGTTTGGGTAAGGCTGAGTTCGGGTAAGAGGTGAGTGAGGGCTGTGTTTGTTTTTTGGAGTTTGGTGTTTGGGGTTGAGTTCCCCCCCCCAAAAAAAAATCCAATTAATTAAGTAAATTAATTAGCTAGTAAGGGAATTTGGTGCCCATCTTAAGGAGGTGCAGAGAAGCAGACCTGTGAGGGAGCCTCGGGAGCAATTACATCACAGCCAGCAGGTAAGTGATTGGCTTGTAACTGGTAAGTGATTTCTCTCTCTCTTTGACTTTCTCTTAGCTGTGTAGTGTAGTTCAAATTTAACTTCAGGTTTAAGTCATGGCAGGAGAGCTCAGACCCGTGTCATGCTCCTCTTGTGAGATGTGGCAAGTCAGGGACCCTTCTGGTGTCCCTGACTCCTTCATCTGCAAGAAGTGTGTCCAACTGCAGCTCCTGTTAGACCGCTTGACGGCTCTGGAGCTGCGGATGGACTCACTTTGGAGCATCCGCGATGCTGAGGAAGATGTGGATAGCACATTCAGTGAGTTGGTCACACCGCAGATTAAAATTACTGAGGCAGATAGGGAATGGGTGACCAACAGACAGAGGAAGAGTAGGAAGGTAGTGCAGGGATCCCCTGCGGTCATCTCCCTCCAAAACAGATTTACCGTTTTGGAAACTGTTGGGGGAGATGGCTCACCAGGGGAAGGTGGCAGCAGCCAGGTTCATGGCACCGTGGCTGGCTCTGCTGCACAGAAGGGCGGGAAAAAGAGTGGCAGAGCTATAGTGATAGGGGATTCAATTGTAAGGGGAATAGACAGGCGTTTCTGTGGACGCAAACGAGAATCCAGGTTGGTATGTTGCCTCCCTGGTGCAAGGGTCAAGGATGTCTCGGAGCGGCTGCAGGGCATTCTGGAGGGGGAGGGTGAACAGCCAGCTGTCGTGGTGCATATAGGCACCAACGATATAGGTAAAAAATGGGATGAGGTCCTACAAGCTGAATTTAAGGAGTTAGGAGTTAAACTAAAAAGTAGGACCTCAAAGGTAGTAATCTCAGGATTGCTACCAGTGCCACGTGATAGTCCGAGTAGGAATGACAGGATAGCTAGGATGAATACGTGGCTTGAAAGATGGTGCAAGAGGGAGGGTTTCAAATTCCTGGGACATTGGGACCGGTTCTGGGGGAGGTGGGACCTATACAAATCGGACGGTCTGCATCTGGGTGGGACCGGAACCAATGTTCTCGGGGGTGTGTTTGCTAGTGCAGTTGGGGAGGGTTTAAACTAATGTGGCAGGGGGATGGGAACCGATGTAGGAAGTCAGTGGGGACAGAAACAAAAGGCAGGAAGGGAGAATGTGTAAAGCATGACCTGAGAAAGCAGGGCAGAGAGCAAGGAAGGTCTACATTAAACTGCATTTATTTCAATGCAAGGGGCCTGACGGGCAAAGCGGATGAACTCAGGGCATGGACGGGCACATGGGACTGGGATATTATAGCTATGACTGAAACATGGCTAAGGGAGGGGCAGGACTGGCAGCTCAATGTTCCGGGGTACAGATGCTATAGAAAGGATAGAACAGGAGGTAAGAGAGGAGGGGGAGTGGCGTTTTTGATTAGGGAGAACATCACGGCAGTACTTAGAGGGGATATATCCGAGGGTTCGCCCACTGAGTCTATATGGGTGGAACTGAAAAATAAGAAGGGAGAGATCACCTTGGTAGGACTATACTACAGGCCCCCAAATAGTCAGCGGGAAATTGAGGAGCAAATATGTAAGGAGATTACAGATAGCTGCAAGAATAATAGGGTGGTAGTAGTAGGGGACTTTAACTTTCCCAACATTGACTGGGACAGCCATAGCATTAGGGGCTTGGATGGAGGGAAATTTGTTGAGTGTATTCAGGAGGAATTTCTCATTCAGTATGTGGATGGACCGACTAGAGAGGGGGCAAAACTTGACCTCGTCTTGGGAAATAAGGAAGGGCAAGTGACAGAAGTGCTAGTGAGAGATCACTTTGGGACAAGTGACCATAACTCCATTAGTTTTAAGATAGCTATGGAGAATGATAGGTCTGGCCCAAGAGTTAAAATTCTTAATTGGGGCAAGGCCAATTTTGATGGTATCAGACAGGAACTTGCAGAGGTAGATTGGGGGAGACTGTTGGCAGGCAAAGGGACGGCTGGTAAATGGGAGGCTTTTAAAAATGTGTTAACCAGGGTGCAGGGTAAGCACATTCCCTTTAAAGTGAAGGGCAAGGCTGGTAGAAGTAGGGAACCCTGGATGACTCGAGATATTGAGACTCTGGTCAAAAAGAGGAAGGAGGCATATGACGTACATAAGCAACTGGGATCAAGTGGATCCCTTGAAGAGTATAGAGATTGTCGAAATAGAGTTAAGAGGGAAATCAGGAGGGCAAAAAGGGGACATGAAATTGCTTTGGCAAATAATGCAAGGGAGAATCCAAAGAGATTCTACAAATACATAAAGGGGAAAAGAGTAACTAGGGACAGAGTAGGGCCTCTTAAGGATCAACAAGGGCATCTATGTGCAGAGCCACAAGAGTTGGGTGAGATCCTGAATGAATATTTCTCATCGGTATTCACGGTGGAGAAAGGCATGGATGTTAGGAAACTAAGGGAAATAAATAGTGATGTCTTGAGAAGTGTGCATATTACAGAGGAGGAGGTGCTGGAAGTCTTAAAGCGCATCAAGGTAGATAAATCCCCGGGACCTGATGAAATGTATCCCAGGATGTTGTGGGAGGCTAGGGAGGAAATTGCGGGTCCCCTAACAGAGATATTTGAATCATCGGCAGCCACAGGTGAGGTGCCTGAAGATTGGAGAGTGGCGAATGTTGTGCCCTTGTTTAAGAAGGGCAGCAGGGAAAAGCCTGGGAACTACAGACCGGTGAGCCTAACGTCTGTAGTAGGTAAGTTGCTAGAAGGTATTCTGAGAGACAGGATCTACAAGCATTTAGAGAGGCAAGGACTGATTCGGGGCAGTCAGCATGGCTTTGTGCGTGGAAAATCATGTCTCACAAATTTGATTGAGTTTTTTGAGGGGGTGACCAAGAAGGTAGATGAGGGCAGTGCAGTAGACGTTGTCTACATGGACTTTAGCAAAGCCTTTGACAAGGTACCGCATGGTAGGTTGTTGCAGAAGGTTAAAGCTCACGGGATCCAGGGTGAGGTTGCCAATTGGATTCAAAATTGGCTGGACGACAGAAGACAGAGGGTGGTTGTAGAGGGTTGTTTTTCAAACTGGAGGCCTGTGACCAGTGGTGTGCCTCAGGGATCGGTGCTGGGTCCACTGTTATTTGTGATTTATATTAATGATTTGGATGAGAATTTAGGAGGCATGGTTAGTAAGTTTGCAGATGACACCAAGATTGGTGGCACAGTGGATAGTGAAGAAGATTATCTAGGATTGCAACGGTATCTTGATCAATTAGGCCAGTGGGCCGACGAATGGCAGATGGAGTTTAATTTAGATAAATGTGAGGTGATGCATTTTGGCAGATCGAATCAGGCCAGGACCTACTCAGTTAATGGTATGGCGTTGGGGAGAGTTATAGAACAAAGAGATCTAGGAGTACAGGTTCATAGCTCCTTGAAGGTGGAGTCGCAGGTGGACAGGGTGGTGAAGAAGGCATTCGGCATGCTTGGTTTCATTGGTCAGAACATTGAATACAGGAGTTGGGACGTCTTGTTGAAGTTGTACAAGACATTGGTACGGCCACACTTGGAATACTGTGTGCAGTTCTGGTCACCCTATTATAGAAAGGATATTATTAAACTGGAAAGAGTGCAGAAAAGATTTACTAGGATGTTGCCGGGACTTGATGGTTTGAGTTATAAGGAGAGGCTGGATAGACTGGGACTTTTTTCCTTGGAGCGTAGGAGGCTTAGGGGTGATCTTATAGAGGTCTATAAAATAATGAGGGGCATAGATAAGGTAGATAGTCAACATCTTTTCCCAAAGGTAGGGGAGTCTAAAACTAGAGGGCATAGGTTTAAGGTGAGAGGGGAGAGATTCAGAAGGGCCCAGAGGGGCAATTTCTTCACTCAGAGGGTAGTGAGTGTCTGGAATGGGCTGCCAGAGGTAGTAGTAGAGGCGGGTACAATTGTGTCTTTTAAAAAACATTTAGATAGTTACATGGGTAAGATGGGTATAGAGGGTTATGGGCCAAGTACGGGCAACTGGGATTAGCTTAATGGTAAAAACTGGGCGGCATGGACTGGTTGGGCCGAAGGGCCTGTTTCCATGCTGTAAACTTCTATGATTCTATGATTCCGGATACAGCAGAGGTCTGATCAAAGTAGATCACCAACTCTAGAGCAGACTTGACTCGATTGATGACCTTGGACAGAATTCTGTTGTCCATGTTAAGCAGTGAAATGTCACCAATTTCTAAATCCTCTCTGTCCCCTTCCACTTGTAGGTGAAGGTGAGGAAGCCTTTCCTCATGGATTCTAAAATCTTATCAGTCCGAATCAAACTCTCACCCACTGGCCTGATCCAGTCTCACAGTCAAGCACAAATGACCTGATGAACTGTCACTTCCTCTCAAGGAGCTGGCAGTTTTTGTCAACTCGTCCAAAATTAGTGTATTTTCTCGTGTCATCAAAGATTTCTGTGATAGAGGCCAGTAAAGTCAATGTCACACAATCTGGCACAAAAGGATTTGCTGATCCTCAGTATGTCAGACTGCGATGATGTCACTGAACCAACTTCTTCCTTCAGGCTGTTGATCACAGATCTCTCTCTCACTGTCTCTCTCTCTCTGTCTCTCTATCTCTCACTGTCTCTCTCTCTCTCTCTGTCTCTCTCTCTCACTGTCTCTCTCTCACTGTCTCTCTCTCTCTGTCTCTCTCTGTCTCTCTCTCTCTTTCTCTCTCTCTCCCTCTCTCTCTCTCTCTCACTGTCTCTCTCTCTGTCTCTCTCACTGTCTCTCTCTCTCTCTCACTGTCTCTCTCTCTCCCTCTCTCTATCTCTCTCTCTCTCTCTCTCTCTCTCTCTCTCTGTCTCTCTCTGTCTCTCTCTCTGTCCCTGTCTCTCTCTCTCTGTGTAACCTGTGGAAGATGAAACGTGAGCGGAGTCTGGAATGAATGATAATCTTGGAGCCTCTACAGCGAAGAGTGAGTCATGAAGAACAAAGAACAAACAACAGTACAGCACAGGAACAGGCCCTTCTGCCCTCCAAGCCTGTGCCGACCATGCTGCCCGTCTAAACTAAAATCTTCCACACTTCCGGCGTCCGTATCCCTCTATTCCCATCCTATTCATGTATTTGTCATGATGCCCCTTAAACATCACTATCGTCCCTGCTTCCACCCCTCCTCCGGTAGCGAGTTCCAGGCACCCACTACCCTCTGTGTAAAAAACTTATCTCGTACATCTCCTCTAAACATTGCCCCTTGCACCTTAAACCTATGCCCCCTAGGAAACCTGGGAAAAAGTCTCTGACTATCCACTCTGTCTATGCCCCTCATAATATTGTTGACTTCTATCAATTTGCCTCTCAACCTCCGACATTCCAGTGAGAACAAACCAAGTTTACTCAACCTCTCCTCATAGCTAATGCCCTCCATACCAGGCAACATCCTGGTAAATCTCTTCTGCATCCTCTCTTTTTTTTTTGGCAATTTACTGTTTATTTTGTACAGTGCACACCTTCATTCGTAACAAAAATAATGGATTGATATATTTAAATGATTTACAGTAAATTATGACTGAGGCACAGTGATTGTCACCAAGCTAATGAGGAAGTTCATGATGCACAAGTTTATAGTGAGAGCCACAGGATGGACATCGCTGGGGATTTCCAGAATACAGCCCGAACCAAACAATCGCAGTGTTATCTTCTTCACAAATGCAGCCAACAAGCCTCTTGTCGGCGATTGAAGGAACAACATGAGGATCTTCCTTGGTACCTGCATACTCCTTCAGTTTGAAGATACTGTAGGGATCCTTCCCTTTCTTCATAGCTTGCAATACTTTCCTCTCGAGACCAGTCGATTGTTCTTCATCTGTCGGAATACCTGTGGAGGCCAAGGACCTGCTGGCTATGATCCTGCTGGCGGCGGGCACCCTCGGGGCCGCCACCGCGGGACAACAAGTTCCACGTGAACACCGCCGCCATCTCAGCGTCCTCTCTCCTGCTCCCTCTCTAAAGCCTCCACATCCTTCTGGTAGTCTGGCGGCCAGAATTGAACATGATATTCCAAGTGTGGCCTAACTAAGGTTCTGTCCAGCTGCAACATGACTTGCCAATTCTTATACTCAATGCACCGGCCAATGAACGCAAGCATGCCGCATGCCTTCTTGACGACCTTCTCCACCCGTGTTGTCCCTTTCAGTGACCTGTGGACCTGTACACCTAGATCTCTCTGACTTTCAATACTCTTGAGGGTTCTACCATTCACTGTATATTCCCTATTGCATTAGACCTTCCAAAATGCATTACCTCACATTTGTCCGGATTAAACTCCATCTGCCATCTCTCCGCCCAAGTCTCCAAACAATCTAAATTCTGCTGTATCCTCAGACAGTCCTCTTCGCTATCCGCAATTCCACCAATCTTTGTGTCGTCTGCAAACTTACTAATCAATGACCCCGATCATCAGCAGCAGGAGCAGATTCTATTTGCTTTTCTCGAGTGAGGACATTTCCTTTTGTCTCTCTCACCCTCTGAACACCTCTAAGGATAAACAACATCTCGATTTTCCACTTGACTGCTTCCCCAGGCACCAGGACCTCAAAGAGAAGTTTCAAATGCATCCACCTTTTTGTAATCCCGTTTGAGTTCCTTGATGTCCTCTGGGGTCACCAATTTCACGTTGCGCATCACCCCCTCTTCCCCCCCACCCCCGCACCACCCCGTCCCCGCCCCTTCAACTCGGTTGTCTGCAATTACAGATGTTCAAGGTGTCTGTCAGGGGCACGCGGGAGACAGGTGGGAATGTGGTGTGGTGAACATGGGAATGATCAGGCCCGATTTTCCACAGATTCAGCAAAGTCTGCGCTGTCCAGTGAAGACAAGGTGACCCTGGCTTCCCCTGAGAACAAAGCTGGAGGGAGGGTGGGGATTGCTCCCTTACCATCCACCTTCATGGTCATTCTGACCTGCCATTTGCTGGTCCAAACCGAATCTTGCCTCACAGGCAATGACCCAGATTCTTCAGACAAAAACTCATCCCTTACTATTGACACCCTCCACATAAAGTATTTGGAGTGATTTACATTTCAGAATCCTCCAGATTTACACAGTAAACGGAGCCGTTAGGAGAGCAAAATCACTCTCAGTACTTACTACCCAACTCCCACTAATGTCACCAAACACTCTGCAGTTATGTAGCAGCTGCAGGTATCCAGTGTTCCCACACTGAACACAAGAAGAAGCTTCATTGTCTCCACAAACTGGAGACATTTGATTCAGATGGGGAGTCAATACAATCTTGATCCTCCACTGGACGGTGATGCCCCACCCAGAGGAACAGTCTGTAGAATGGTTGAATCACTAGTCTGAAAGTGACCTCCGGAAACTCCATCGGAAATTATGTTCGGAGTTCATTCTCTCTGAGTCCTGCCCAATATTTATACCACAAACAACATCATCAAAACAGAAAACTCCATGATTGGCCAATGCTGTTTCTGGGACCTTGCTGTTCAACAAATTGGTTTTCTAATTACCTACATTACAACAGTGACTGTTCCTCAACAATATGCCACTGGTTATGAAGCGTTTGGGGTCACAGTGCCCGAATGAGGGCGGTTTTTCAGTTCAATATCTATTTTTCCCTATTTTGTAATGATTTCTCTGTGACCAGGAGGTGGGATTTTTCTTACTGCTGCTCGCCGCTCTTTTCCCTCTCTCATCCCCGCTGTATGTTCATGTCACCCCCACCCCCTCACCGGAGTCAGAGGAGGATTTCCTGTCTCCTGTCCCCTCCTCAGGAACCACAGAACATCTTCCCACACTGCAACCCCGTGGGAAAGTTGTCAGTGATATTGTTCTGAAGATCAGCCCTCAGAATGGACTGGGCCTCTGAGCAAATTCACAGAGTGAGCAGTGGCTTCACTGGTTCACTACCTGCTCCATCAATGGAGTCACTCAAAAACTCAACCTCACTCAGTCCAAACTCCCTATTCTAGATTTAAAACTATACCGACTTTGACCTAGACTCTGTGATTGTGTTAAACCTGTGGATTTTTACATTCTCCCTTCTGTTTTGAACCTTGAAAATTTCAATAAGATCACCACACTCCCTCCCTTACCCAGTGCAGACTCGCAGTTTCTGCAGCCCCTCCTCTTAATGAAGGTAACCTACTCCACTCCTACTCCACTCCGAGGTCCCCTCCTGCTTCAACAAGACCACCATCATCCCGGTACCAAAAAAGAACCAGGCAACGTGCCTCAATGACTACCATCCGGTGGCCCTGACTTCAGTCGCAATGAAGTGCTTCGAGAGGTTGATCATGAAGCGAATCACCTCCATACTCCCAGAACGCCTTGATCCACTGCAATTCGCATACCATTGCAACCGGTCCACATCAGGCGCCATTTCCCTGGACCTACACCCATCCCTAGAGCATCTCGAAAACAAGGACTGCTACATCAGACTCCTATTTATTGACTACAGCTCCGCCTTCAACACCATAATCCCAGCCAAGCTCATATCAAAGCTCCAAAACCTAGGACTTGGCTCCTCCCTCTGCAACTGGATCCTCGATTTTCTGACCAACAGACCACAATCAGTAAGAATGAACGACAATACCTCCTCCACAATAGTCCTCAATACCGGGGCCCCGCAAGCCCCCTACTCTACTCCCTGTACACACATGACTGCGTGGCAAAACTTGGTTCCAACTCCATCTACAAGTTTGCTGACGATACGACCATAGTGGGCCGGATCTCGAATAACGATGAGTCCGAATACAGGAGGGAGATAGAGAACCTAGTGGAGTGGTGTAGCGACAACAATCTCTCCCTCAATGCCAGCAAAACTAAAGAGCTGATCATTGACTTCAGGAAGCAAAGTACTGTACACACCCCTGTCAGCATCAAAGGGGCCGAGGAGGAGATGTTTAGCAGTTTCAAATTCCGAGGGGTGCACATCTCCAAAAATCTGTCCTGTTCCACTAACGTCAACACTACCACCAAGAAAGCACAACAGCGCCTATACTTCCTCAGGAAACTAAGGAAATTCGGCATGTCCACATTAACCCTTACCAACTTTTACAGATGCACCATAGAAAGCATCCTATCGAGTTGCATCACAGCCTGGTATGGCAACTGCTCGGCCCAGGATCGCAAGAAACTTCAGAGAGTCATAAATACCGCCCAGTCCATCACACGAACCTGCCTCCCATCCATTGACTCCATCTACACCTCCCGCTGCCTGGGGAAAGCGGGCAGTATAATCAAAGATCCCTCCCACCCGGCTTGCTCACTCTTCCAACTTCTTCCATCAGGCAGGAGATACAGAAGTCTGAGAACACGCACGAACAGACTCAAAAACAGCTTCTTCCCCACTGTCACCAGACTCCTAAATGACCCTCTTATGGACTGACCTCATTAACACTACACCCTATATGCTCCATCCGATGCCAGTGCTTATGTAGTCACATTGTATATCTTGTGTTGCCCGATTATGTATTTTCTTTTCTTCCCTTCTCTTCCCATGTACTTAATGATCTGTTGAGCTGCTCGCAGAAAAATACTTTTCACTGTTCCTCGGTACACGTGACAATAAACAAATCCAATCCAATCCAATCCAATCCAGGAGTTCAATTCCACCAACCAGATTGTCTGACGTTTAACACTTGCTCGCTAATGTCTGAATGTCTTCCCGATAAACAATGATAAAAAATGTTCCCAGAGTGACAGACGGGACCAGTCCAGTCTCCTCGACAAATTGGGTTTCCCATCCTGAGATTGGTGCTCTATTCCTCTGGTTAGACAGATCCCTTCACTGCTTTGACACACGGTGCTGATGGCTTCAGACACTCACCCAGAGGAACCCACAGAGAGTCAAATATGGGAATGGAGAGGCTCCCGAGGATTAACAACCGGCAAAGTGAATATTTAATCTGGGACCTTGGAGACCCTTTAGTCCCTTCACAACTGGATTTAAAATCAGGAAAATGAATAGAAGAGTTTTACCGGGGTTAATGGAGTTTATCATTTCTTTCCACGCTGTGTACTGTAAGGGTCCTTTGAACTTTCCGATAGACAGGCCGGCAGCAGATACTGAGAGTGAGCGAGTCTCATCACTAATCCTGTATGTTAAAAAAATGCAATAAATGTGTCTGTTAGAAGATTTTAGAATGTATAGGTCTTTAGCATTTTATATGATTGGGAAAATGTACAAAGTGAAATATTAATCACTTTTTCTATAACTGAGAAAGGGATAACTTGGAAATTCAAAGGCAGAGAATGGAAACCCCCATGTCCTGAAAAAGGTTCTCAGTCTGATAACAGATTAGTTACCGGGATATCACAAATCACAGGAGAAGAGAAACATTTAGCCTGTCCACTTGCTGTTTTACAAACAAAGTTTGTAGAACAAAGACAAAGGCTGAAAACACCTGGAACTTATAAAAAATAAATTTAGAGTACCCAATTCATTTTTCCCACTCAAGTGGCAATTTAGCATGGCCAATCCACCTGCCCGGCACATCATTGGGTTGTGGGGACGAAACCCACGCAAACGCGGGGAGAATGTGCAAACTCCACATGAACAGTGACCCAGAGCCGGGATCGAACCTGGGACCTCGGCGCCGTGAGGCAGCAGTGTTCACCACTGCGCCACCATGCTGGCCCTAAAACATCTGGAACGTAATGTTCACCTCTGTAATAACTGATCCCCACAACCTGCCGAGAATCCTGCTCTCCTTTCCTGGCATCTTGAATATCTCTGATTTTAGTCACTGCCCCATTGGGAGCTGGACATTCAGCTGCCGAGGTCCTGAGCTCTGGAATTCCCTCCCTGATCCTCTCCCTCTCTCTGTCTCTCTTTCTTCCTGAATCACTCTCTCTAAACTCCACCTCCGTCATCCGGATTAATATTTCCTGATGTGTCTCTGGGTCAATTTGTGTTTTTTAACGCTCCTGTGAACCTCCTTTAGACTTTATATTACATTAAAGGTGCTAAATAAATACAAGTCTTTGCTGTTGTGGTTGTTAAGGACACGGAGCCAGTTTATATTATAGAATAAAAATAGAACCCGTTCCCCTTTAACGTCTGACTTTCTCGGGTTGCTCAGGCTCCATGCAGGGGCATGGATGACCCACTCCTTGGATACATGGACCGTGCGGCTCTCTCAGGGTCAGCCGGAAGGTCACAGACACTAACAGCCAACATCAGGCAAGTGATCAGCTCCAGCCTGGGAACCAGGTTGTATTATTTACCTGACATCTTGTCATTTATACAATATTGTAGAACAGTTATAGAAAATCTAATACTGTTTAATCACGGTCATAAAGTTTGTTATTGTAAACTACTCGCCAGTGAACAATACGCCGAGTTTTCATGGCCCTATGGACGACCATTTAAAGTTGTGACAACAACCAAGAGATAAATCCATAACAACAATTGACTGAATTATTTTATCAAACTGCAGAGTTTCAGTAAAGAACATGTCCTACCTTCTCTTCCGACAAGCTTCCTCCTGAAAGAAATGAATGAGGAACAGTGAGGATGACAGTAACAGATTGCAGGAGGAGTTAGACAGGCTGGTGGTATGAGCAGACTCAGAGCAGATGAGATTTCACACGGAGGTGTGAAGTGATGGATTTTGGAAGGAAGATTGTGGAGAGTCAAATAAACTGGAACTGAGCATCAGCCCCGCTCACAGACACAGTGACTCTCACACACCGTACCAGACACACCCACACACTCACAATATGGAACTGAGCATCAGCCCCACTCACAGACACAGTGACTCTCACACACCGGACCTGACACACCCACACACTCACAACATGCTGGAACTGAGCATCAGCCCCGCTCACAGACACAGTGACTCTCACACACCGTACCAGACACACCCACACACTCACAACATGGAACTGGAACTGGATTACAATGGGAGTTCCAGGAGAAAATTAAACTTCCGCAAAACAAAGATCCAGAAAATTCATTCTCAGGTTACAGGTATTCCCGGGATTCTGCAGACAGTGTGGGAGCCGGTAGTTTAGAGACAACAGCAGAACCGTTCAGGTTGGGAAACAATTTCAGTTTATTTCTGATTCTAATTTATCAGTAAATTCTTATTAATTTCACAATTATCATCAGTTATTTTGTGATTGTGAAGTTTCACTGAACTGACCCGCAATATATTCCCTCACCTTCAGAAATATCAGCTCGTCTTTTTGCTCCATCTGTTTCTGCAACTTGGAGAGTTTCTCCTCAATAGAATTTAAATTCTCCTGAATCTCTCGAAGGTTTGCCTCCATTGGTTCTAGAATCCTCTCCTCTTCTTCCCTGAGATCTCTGAGTAAACGCTGCTCTTTCTCAGTGAGAATCTGGTGCATTTTACTGAACTCGGATGTGATGTGGGTCTGCAGACTGCTCGACTGTTCCTACCAAATTAAATGTGAAACATAATTAATGTCCCGCGATAAAGGGAACAAAACTAACCGAGATCCCAGAAAATCAGCACAGGGAGACCTTACCATAACTTCAGAAATCTTCCTTTTCTGTTTCAGTTCCGTTTCTAGAACCGCCGATTTCTTCTCTGTGAGAGAATCTAAGGAAGATTTCAGCTGATTCTGGGATTGGGAGAGAAAATAGCAAAATGAAAATGTTACAGCTGGAAATGGGAGAAAATATCAGTTTATAAAATAACTTCTCTTTTACCTTGTAGATTTCAACAGCTTCATCGATGGGCAGAAAGTTATGAGATTTGTGTTCCCGCGAATCTCTACAAATCACACAGATCAATTTCTTGTCAGTTTCACAAAACAGCTTCAGTTCTTCCTGATGTTTCTCACAGTGAAGTTTACTTTCCTTCTCTTCCGGATTCAGCTTTAATTTTCGAGTTTTCTCGGTCAGATTCGCTAAGGCCCGATTTATCCTGAGGTTTCTTTCCGGAAACTCCTCTCTACATTCCGGGCAGGAGTTTATCTCCTTTTCCCAACACTGGGAGATACAGGAGCGGCAGAAGTTGTGTCCACAATCCAGTGAAACCGGATCAGTGAAGAAATCAAGACAAATGGGACAAATTGTCTCCTCGGTCATACTCTGAACCTGCTGTCTGAGAGCCATGTTCACACTCGGCACTTCCTGATTCAAACTGCTTTCAGTTTCAATGATATTGCGCTGCTGACTCGACTGAACAACTTCACCCAGTGAGAATTTTAATTGGATTGACTAAAATATACTGGTCTGTTTCCTGTCGACTGTTTTTTTAACTTTGTGTCAGTGTGAGGATTAGGTTTAGGGCTCGGGTAAGGATGAGGAGGGTGAGGGTTAGATGGTAATCTTATAGATATTGGAAGATCTTGGTAATCTTATAGATCTTATAGAAGTGAAAGGAGGAAGAAGAACAAAGGGAAGGTCTGTAATAGGGTGGAGAACAGGACAGATTAAAGGTTTCATCGTGAAAGGACAAGTAAAAAATAAAAGATTGACTCGAGAGGTTGAAAAGACATATTCGCAGCCTCGCAAATATAAAGTAAATCAATAAAGAAATAAACCAAAGTGGGTAGTGGGGGAGGGGTCGGTTTGGGAGCGAGTAGAGGCGGCATCCTGTAAGAGTACGAGTTTGGAGGCTTTATTCTCGCCGGCTGGGTACTCCACAAGCCCAGTGGTGGTGGCAGCCCTGGGGGTGTGGGGACATTGGAGAAAGCACATGAGATTGGAGTGTCAGTGTGGTCACCGATCTGTGACAATCACCGTTTTGTTCTGGGGGGGGGGGGGGGGTGGGGGGGCTGGATGGGGGCTTTAGGAGGTGGCAGCGGGCAGGGATTGAGCGATTTGGGAATCTCTTCATTCAGGAGGGTTTCCCGATCTGGAGGCATTAGAGGAGGAGTTTGAGTTACCGGATGGGAACAGGTTTCGGTACCTACAGGCACGGGATTTTGTCCGGAGGCAGGTTCCAAGCTTTCCTCGCCTCCCCTGAGGGGACTACAGGATAAGGTGATGTCACAAACCGGGGTTGGGGAGGGGAGGGTCTCAGAGATATACAAGGAATTGATGGAGTGGGAAGGAGTCCAATCGGGGAGGTGAAGAGGAAGTAGGATGAAGAGTTGGGAGGGGAGTTGGAAGTCGGATTATGGGAAAAGGCCTTGAGGGGAGTTAATTCATCCTCATCATGTACCAGGCTTCACCTGATCCAGTTCAAGGTGATCCATAGGGCTCATATAACGGTGGCCCAGATGAGTAGTTTTTTTGAGGAGGTGGAGGGACGGTGTGGGGGTAACCTGGGGAACCACATGTTCTGGGCATGTCCGACGTTGTGGGGATTCTGGCAGGGATTTGCGGACGTCATGTCTGAGGTCCTGGAAAGGAGGGTGACTCCGAGTCCAGAATTTGCAATTTTTGGAGTATCAGAAGATCCGGGAGACCAGCGGAGGAGGGGGCGGGGGGGGGGGGGGGAGGGTAGAAGCCGACATTTTGGACTTTGCCTCCCTGGTGGACCGGAGACGGATTTTGCTGGGATGGAGGGACTCGGAGCCTCCAAAGTCAGGAGTGCGGGTCAGCGACATGGCAGGGTTTCTCAGGCTGGAAAAGATTACGTTCTCCTTGAGAGGTTCAATTCCGGGGTTCGCCCGGAGGAGGCAGCCGTTCATCGACTTCTTCAAGGAAAATTAACCATCAGCAGGGAACTTAGTATACAGATAATTAGGAAATAGGGCAGGGATGGTAGGGGATGTTACTCTTATGTTTTTTGCGTGTTTACGTGTTTGCGTGTTTGCACGGTTGTTTAATAAATGTTAAACTGTGAAAATTACAAATGCTTCAATAAAATATTATCTCAAAATATAAAGAAATAAACCAGAGAAAAATGAATAAACCAACTAAATGAACATGGGAAGAATGGGAGCAGAGATTGTGATCTAAAATTGTTGAACTCAGTGTGGTGTCCAGGAGGCTGTAAAGTGCCCAGTGGGAAGATGAGGCTCTGTTCCTTGAGTTTTGTGTTGAACTTTATTGGAACACTGCAGCAGGCCAAGGACAGGACGGTCAGAGTGGGTGTAAGGTAGAGAATTAAAATCACTCCCGAGTGGGATCTCACGATCATACTTACAGTCTGAATGGAGGTGTCAGTAAAACACTCACCCAGTCTTTGTTTCATTTCCCAGGGTAGAGGAGACACATCCTGAGCTTCAAATACAGGATATTTAATTGAAATAAATATAAATTAATCAGTGTTTCATTTGGAAGGAGTGTTTGGAATTTTACACAGTGAGAATGGTGGAGGTTAAAGGGCAGGTTTTACACCTTCTGTGTTTGTAATGAATTGTTCTGTAGGTGTTGGGTGTAACTAAGTAATAAACTACCTGAAACGCTAACTCTGTTTATCTACCGCTGCTGCCTGACCTGCATTTCCAGCATTTTCTGTGTTTATTTCAGATTTCCAGCCACGACAATATTCTGTTCTGGCTTTTCCCGGTGTCCTGGACCACACCAGCAACCACCCCACATTCCCCCACCACCCACCCTCTTAACTTCACCCCACCTCTCAGGAAACATCACCGAAGTGAGATTAACTGGTCATTCGTGTCATTATTAGTTTGTGTTGTTTCTGTGAGTAAAATAGCTGCTGCCTTTTCGTATGAACTCAAATCTTCCACAGTTACAAAGAGCACCGCTGCCACCTGCTGACAGAATGTCGGTGCTGCAGGAAAGAATTCCCCATTCAAAACAGCCCGAGAAATGGGGAGTGTCTTTGAAGGTTCACACACACGATGGGCCGAATGGTCTCTTTCCATTGTGACATCATATTGATTGTTACGTCACTGAGATTCGGATCGGATCAAATCCACATTTTCAAGAATGACTCACTTCAATCCCATGATTTGATTCTATGTTTGATGGCCATCATTGAGAAAGATCAGTTATAAACTGTCACGTTAATATCCACAATGATGTGACAAATGTCTACTCATTAGGATCCCCTATTCCTGTGTAAGTGTTGATAAATACTGAAGCTGGTTCTGGATTGCAGTACAAAACATCTATCTGGATGACCTCTGGGTATTTTTGCACCAACGGAACGATTTCAGTACAGGAATGGGAGAAAACAAGTGATTGGAGAACTCAGGAATCGGATAGGATCGCTCTCAGTCTTGGTATCAAACCTCTGCTTTGGGAAAGTCTGCTGCAGTCCTGGTTTGTCGCTGCTTCTGGTGAATATTGCAACGCGAAATCTGGATGCAAATATAGAGAACCTTCACTGCACCGGAAACACGGGTACAGTTCTGGTCTCCTCAATGAAGGAAGGAAATATTTCCCTTCCGGTGACAATGTTCTAGACTGATTCCTGGGGAGATTGTCCTTGCAGAAGAGAATGAACAGTCTGTCGTTGTTACAAAGAGCACCGCTGCCACCGACTGACACAATCTCGGTGCTGCAGGAAATAATTCCACATTGAAAACGGCCCAATAAACATTGACGAAAGAGAAAATGCTGGAATGTCTCAGCAGGTCTGGCAGTATCAGTAGGGAGAGAAAAGAGCTAACGTTTCGAGTTCGATGACTCTTTGTCAAAGCTAACAGACAGAGAAAGTGGGAATGAAAGATGAGTCATAGCCACAAAAACCCAGGGAAAGCGGGTGCTATTGGATTGGATTTGTTTATTGTCACGTGTACTGGGGTACAGTGAAAAGTATTTTTCTGCGAGCAGCTCAACACATCATTAAGTACATGAGAAGAAAAGGGAATAAAAGAAAATACATAATAGGGCAACACAAGGTACACAATGTAACTACATAAGCACTGGCATCGGATGAAGCATACAGGGTGTAGTGTTAATGAGGTCAGTCCATAAGAGGGTCATTTAGGAGTCTGGTGACAGTGGGGAAGAAGCTGTTTTTGAGTCTGTTCGTGCGTGTTCTCAGACTTCTGTATCTCCTGCCCGATGGAAGAAGTTCGAAGAGTGAGTAAGCCGGGTGGGAGGGATCTTTGATTATACTGCCCGCTTTCCCCAAGCAGCGGGAGGTGTACATGGAGTCAATGGATGGGAGGCAGGTTCGTGTGATGGACTGGGCGGTGTTCACGACTCTCTGAAGTTTCTTGCGGTCCTGGGCCGAGCAGTTGCCATACCAGGCTGTGATGCAGCCAGATAGGATGCTTTCTATGGTGCATCTGTAAGAGTTGGTAAGAGTCAATGTGGACATGCCGAATTTCCTTAGTTTCCTGAGGAAGTATAGGCGCTGTTGTGCTTTCTTGGTGGTAGCGTCGACGTGGGTGGACCAGGACAGATTTTTGGAGGTGTGCACCCCTCGGAATTTGAAACTGCTAACTATCTCCACCTCGGCCCCGTTGATGCTGACACGGGTGTGTACAGTACTTTGCTTCCTGAAATCAATTACCAGCTCTTTAGGTTTGCTGGCATTGAGGAAGAGATTGTTGTCGCTACACCAGTCCAGTAGGTTCTCTATCTCCCTCCTGTATTCGGACCAAGGGGAAAGAGTGCTAATGGCAGTCCCCAGAGAGAACAAAAGATGTGAAAGGTGAAACAGCAGCGAAACTAACATCAGAGGATGAACTGTAGATGTGGGGGGAGGGGAAAACAATGAGAAGGTGAAGGAAAAGTGGATAAGATTCGGGGGGGGGGGAATTAAATATATATTAAGAAAGAAAGAAATGGTAAAAGACAGTTAAAATGAAATGGGATGAAAACAAATCAGTCGAGGTGGGGTAGAGCTGATCATCTGAAGTTGTCATAGATTATCATAGAATTTACAATGCAGAAGGAGGCCATTCGGCCCATCGAGTCTGCACCGGCTCTTGGAAAGAGCACCCTACCCAAGGTCAACACCTCCACCCTATCCCTATAATCCAGTAACCCCACCCAACACTAAGGGCAATTTTGGACACTAATGGCAATTTATCATGGCCAATCCACCTAACCTGTCCACCTATTGTTGAATTCGATGTTCAGGCCGGAAGGTTGTAGTGTGCCTAACCGGAAGACGAGATGATATTCCTCGTTGAGCTTCACTGGAACATTGCAGCAGGCCAAGAACAGACATGTGGGCATGGGAGCAGGGTCTTTTGTTAAAATGGCAAGCAACAGGAAGGTCAGGATCCTGAATGCGCACAGACCGAAGATGCTCAGCAAAGCAGCTTCAAGGTATTTACCAAGACTCGCTTCCACAGCCATATTTCCTTGCTCAGTGACTGTCTTCATCTTTTATCCAATAAACATTGACTGTCTTTGAAATATCGCACGCAAAATGGGGTGAATGTCCTTCTTCTATCCTGGATAACACGATGATTCTGGTATATTCTCAGATCTGAATCTGACCAAATCCACACTCTGAGAATTAATTCCATCCAATCTAATTGTTTGGTTATAATTTCCCTGTCCATCATTGCGAAAGATTAGCTGGAAAGTCCCAAACTGAAAATCACAATCATGTGTAAATGATTTACCAATTAAGATTCTCCATCAATGTATAAGGTCTGATAGAGTCTTTACTATTTATCCGGCTTTGATTTCAGCGACAGAAAACAATTGTGCCAACAGAGCGATTGCTGGTGGGGAATAAAAATGCTGCCCAGCCAGCAAAACCCGTGAGAAAAGGAGAAGGGACCAGGTTTAACCCCTCAGGTCCCTGACCAGAATCCATCCAGCGCTGGGCTGTCGTGTTGGGTGTTCTGGTTTACAAACAAGCCAACAATGCTGGAAGTGGTGTAATGCTATTTTATTAACTGTTCAATTATGTTAACATACTGTAAACGTGGGTATAAGCAATACCAGCTTAACTGTGGACCCTTTCCTATCACTAGCTATGGTGAGGCACTTAGCACACGGTGAATGTCTGTGATGCAGGCTGTGATCTCTGTGCTCTGAGCTGGCTGCTGCTAGAATGAGCGGGAACTCTCCTGTCCCCTGTCTTTATAGTGCTTGTGCTCTCACTGGCGATTGGCTGCGGTGTTATGTATGCTGGTTGGTCCTACTGTATGTCATCAGTGTGTATATGTGATTGCACCATAATGTACTGATGTATATTATGACATCCCCCTTTTTTTACAAAGAACATGTGCTTATGTGAGAATAAATAACATGTAATGAGTGTATCTGTGTGTGCAGTATTTATATAACTATGTACATGAGGCTAGTCTATATACACGGGAAGGTGCCTGGTGCAGAGAAAAAACAAGGTGTTACACCAACAACAAAACTAATAACAAATGCTATAAACAAACTAGTGAAATGCTGAAACAGGATGAAAGAACAAAGCATTGAGTCCAACATTGTAAGGCTCATAAATCAAGTCTCTGAGATGGGCGACGAATTCGGGTTGACCGCCTCAAGGGTGGGTCAGGAGCCACCGGCTGAGGATCGGGCCGGGCCACGGCCAAGTGAGGAGGATGCAGAGTATCCGGAAGCTCTACAAAGTCCAGGTCGTGGACAACAGGAGGGCATGGCACCGGTGGAGGATCGCGTAGCGAGCGTGGAAGCAGACGAAGGGCACGCCGATTGTGGCGGCGAATGGAGCCATCAGGCAGACGGACCAGGAATGAGCGGGGAGCCACCAGCCGAAGAACCACAGCAGTCGCAGACCAGCCACCCTCTGGGATTCGGACGTTGTCACCTGGCGCCAGAGCAGAAGATCAGTCGCTCGAGCGTCATGCGCCGCCTTGTGCTGCGCGCGAGACTGTTGCATCCGCTAAAGGACCGGAGCATGGTCGAGGTCTGGGACGTGAATGGACGGTACAGTGGTCCTGAGGGTGCGACCCATCAGCAGCTGGGCTGGTGACGGGCCTGTGGACATTGGAGCCAAGCGATAGTCCAGGCAAGACGAGGCAGAAGTCGGATCCTACATCAGCAGCCTTGCAGAGGAACCTCTTTACGATGTGGACGCCATTTTCTGCTTTGCCATTTGACTGGGGGTGCAGGGGACTGGATGTCACGTGTACAAAGTCGTACCTGCTGGCGAAGTTAGACCATTCCTGGCTCGCGAAGCATTGTCCGACATCACAGTGAGTGGGTTGCCATGACGAGCAAAGGTCTCTGCAGGCACGGATAACAGCCGATGACGTGATGTCGTGCAGGCGTACAACCTCGGGATAGCTGGAAAAATAATCAACTATGAGAACATAGTCCCTGCCGAGCGCATGGAACAGGCCCACGCCTACCTTAGACCAAGGGGACGTGACCAACTCATGGGGCTGAAGGGCCTCCCGTGGTTGGGCCGGCTGGAACCTCTGACAGGTGGGGCAATTGAGCACAGTGTTGGCAATGTCCTCATTAATGCCAGGCCAGTAGACAGCCTCTCGGGCCCTCTGTCGCCATATCTCTAAGCCGAGATGGCTCTCGTGCAGCTGCTCTAAAACCAGGTGATGCATGCTGTGTGGGATCACAATGCGGTCCAGCTTCAGGAGGACGCCATCAACGACTGCCAGATCGTCTCGAATATTATAGAACAGCGGGCGATGGTCGGTCTCCACAATGAACTCGGGAAGGCCATACACGTAGTCATGGAACTTGTCGACACCGATCGACAGGCCTAGGCACTCCTTCTCGATTTGTGCATAGCGCTGCTCTGTGGGGGTCATGGCCCGTGACGCATAGGCAACAGGGGCCCATGATGAGGTGTCATCTCGTTGCAGGAGCACCGCCCCTATGCCAGATTGGCTAGCGTCCGTTGATATTTTCGTCTCCCTTGCAGGATCGAAAAACGCCAATACCAGGGCGGTGGTCAGCTTGACCTTGAGCTCCTCCCATTCACACTGATGGCCGGGAAGCCACTGGAAGTCTGTCGTCTTCCTAACTAGGTTGCGGAGAGCCGTGGTGTGGGAAGCGAGGTGAGGGATGAACTTTCCTAGGAAGTTGACCATTCCTCAGAACCGGAGCACCGCCTTCTTATCCGCCGGCTTCTGCATGGCCGTGATGGCTGCCACCTTGTCCGCATCCGGCCGCACAACCAACCGGGAGATGTGGTCTCCTAAAAATCTGAGTTCGGTCTGGCCGAAAGAACATTTGGCTCTGTTGAGGCACAGGCCTTGGTCCCATATTCGCTTAAAAACGCGTTGGAGGCGACTGATATGCTCCTGCGGGGTGGTGGACCAGATGATGATGTCGTCCACATAGACGCGCACACCCTCAATGCCCTCCATCATCTGCTCCATGATGCGGTGGAACACTTCAGATGCTGATATGATTCCAAATGGCATTCTATTGTAGCAGTACCTGCCAAATGGGGTGTTGAAAGTACACAGCTTTCTGCTGGACTTGTCCAATTGAATCTGCCAGAAGCCCTTTGATGCATCCAGCATGGTGAATATGTTGGCTCGAGCCATCTCGCACGTGATCTCCTCACGCTTGGGGATAGGGTAATGCTACGATGTTACGATTTAAATCCTTCGGGTCGATACAGATCCGGAGCTCGCCGGAAGGCTTCTTGACGCACACCATGGAACTGACCCAGTTGGTTGGTTCCATCACTCTGGAAAGCACTCCTTGGTCCTGGAGGTCCTGCAGCTGCTGCTTGAGGCGGTCCTTGAGGGGTGTTGGGACTCTGCGAGGTGCATGAACCACAGGCGTGGCGTCCTGTTTGAGCAGGGTTTTGTATGTGTATGGAAGTGTGCCCATGCCTTCGAAGACCTCGCGGTGTGGAGTGATGATGGCACTTAGTTGCGCCCTGAAGTCCGCATCTTGGAAGTCAGACATGTCCTCTGGAGAGAGGGAATGTACGCGCTGCACGAGGTTGAGGAGCTTGCACGCCTGTGCGCCAAGCAGGGAGTCCTTTGAGGAGCCCACAATCTCGAAAGGTAGGGTGACTTTTTGCGAGTTGTGCATCACCTCGAGTTGGTATGACCCGGTGGCGGGGATGACGTTACCATTATAGTCGACCAGTTGGCAATTGGATGGAAGAATTGTTGGTTTGACCCCCAGGGTTTGAAATGCTGACCATGCGAGGAGATTGGCGGAAGCACCAGTGTCCAGACGGAATCTGATCTGGGATCGGTTGACCGTCAGGGTGGCACACCACTCGTCGTCCGGATCAATGCTGTGCACCAACAGCGGCTGGTGCTTTCGATTCGGGGACAGCCTGTTCTTGGTTATGACAGTGACTCGAAAAGGCTCCCTGTCCTCTGTGTCACTGGTCTGCATGAAGTCAGGATCGGACTCGGTGAAGGTGCGTTGGATTGCCCGAACATTCCTGCGAGGCTGGTTAAATCGTTGCGAGTTGGCAGGCTGGGCTGCTCGACAGCAGGCAGCATAGTGGCCAAGCCAGCCACAACGTAGGCACTGTCGCGATTTTGCAGGGCACTGCCGCTTAAAGTGGGCGGAGCCACCGTTGCCGCTCGTCGTGACGTCAGTGCGTTCGTTGCGCCACCGCGCATGCACGGTACGGTCTTGTGTGGTGCGGGCCTGCGCATCGCGTTCCTCCATGTCTCCGTCCCCTCGTTTGGCGTGTACAAGCGCGGGAGGCCTCGGAAAGCGCGCAAAATGGCCGCCCTCCTCCAGACTGCGGCCCGGGAGATGTTCGATCGTTTAGACCCGTTCCACCTCATGGGGCCCTTGCCACGCCGTTTCAGCTGCCTGTATGTAGGAGTACCGGCTGGTGGCATTCTCATGCAGGACACAGGTCCCGATGGCAGTCGGTAGCGTTAGTTGTTTAACTTTAAGGAGCTGCTGATGCAGGGTGTCCGACATGACCCCAAAAACAATCTGGTCGCGTATCATGGAGTCGGAGGTGGGCCCATAGCCGCAGGATTGCGCGAGGATGCGGAGGTGTGTTAAATAGGATTGGAAAGGCTTGTCCTTACCCTGCAAGCGCTGCTGGAACAGGTACCTTTCAAAGCTTACGTTGACTTCAACACTGAAGTGTGTGTCGAATTTGAGGGACGCCGTCGTGTTCTTGGTTTGTCCTTGTCGTCCGTGAATGTCAGGGAGTTAAAGATGTGGATGGCATGTTGCCCAGCCGTGGAGAGAAGAAGGGCTATCTTCCTGGCGTCCAATGCATTCTCCCTGTCCGTGGCCTCGAGGAAGAGCTGGAAGCGCTGTTTAAATATCTTCCAATTTATCCCGAGATTGCCAGCGATGCGGAGCGGCGGCGGCGGGTTGATGTTCTCCATGCTGTAGGATGCCGGAATGCTGAGAAGTTGCAGGTGGGTCTCACAAGTGCTATATTGCGGCCACTCCTTGTACCATGTCGTGTTGGGTGTTCTGGTTTACAAACAAGCCAACAATGCTGGAAGTGGTGTAACGCTATTTATTAACTGTTCAACTATGCTAACATTCTGTAAACGTAGGTATCAGCAATACCAGCTTAACTGTGGACCCTTTCCTATCACTAGCTATGGTGAGGCACTCAGCACATGGTGAGTGTCTGTGATGCAGGCTGTGAGCTCTGTGCTCTGAGCTGGCTGCTGCTAGAATGAGCGGGAACTCTCCTGTCCCCTGTCTTTATAGTGCTTGTGCTCTCACTGGTGATTGGCTGCGGTGTTATGTATGCTGGTTGGTCCTACTGCATGTCCATCAGTGTGTGTATGTGATTGCACCATAATGTACTGATGTATATTATGACAGGATGGATCTGTTAGTGATCTTTAATCCCACAGATTGTCAGCGGGGCTGAGTTTTTCCCGCTGATATTCCATCCCGGATTGAAGATGGGAAAGATTCAGTGAAAGTGTGGGTGAAAGTGTGGAGATGGGACATGTTGTCCGCATTGTAAAATGACACCTGTCCCCCCTCATAGTCCAGGAAAACCCCGATCTTCCTGGGATTCACACTCGGGGCGAGGGGGGTCAGTGAGGGGGAAGTGGCGGCAAAATAACCAAATCCGGGCTCCAGCCACAAAACCCAGAATCCAGACTCAGGTCTCGAGGAGATTCCCCCTTTCCTGTTCACAGACTCTCGGGCCACTCCCAGCCACCACCGAGTCTTCTCCCCCACCCCCACCTCCCAGTAATGTCTCCCTTATGTGAATCCCTCTGATCCCAGGACACATTCCCAGGGATTAAACCTCTCCGGGGTGTCAGGGAGCGGCTGCTGTTTGTCTCCGAGCCTCACACTGGTCCAGTCCTCAGACAGGATGAGCTGGGGATGCGCTGTGTTCAGATCCAGAGTCAGAGAGGCTGGAGCTGGGGGAAAGTTAAAATAACACAGTCAGTGATTTAGAGAGGGAGGGGGAGAGATGAGAGAGGGAGGGGGATGGAAGAGAGAGGGAGGGGTAGAGAAGGGCCAACGGGGTAGGTGAGGGAGAGGATAGTGAGGGAGGGAGAGGGAAGAAAGAGGGAGGGGTGGGGAGCAGAGGAGAGAGGTTTCTGAGGGAAGGGGAGAGGAGAACGAGCGGTAAAGGAGAAGGAGCAGGAATGGGAACATGGAGAGAGGTGGGGAGAGAGGTAGTGACACAGATGGAAAAGAGAAGGGAGGGCAAGGGGTGCAGTTGAGAAGAGAGATAACAAGACAGCAATGCGAGGGAGTGGAGAGAGCAGGAGTAAAGAGGGAGAGTCCAGATGAAAAAGTTTGGGAGAGGGTGAGAAACAGTGAGCAGTGTATCATAGCAGGATAGTGTGAGGCTGTGAGAGAACGAGATGGAGGAGTAGGGAGTTCAGGCTGGCAGGGAGAGTCTGTGTGTGAGAGACAGGAGGATGGGGAATAAAAGTGGGAGAGTGAGAAAGAAAGAGGGTGATGATTAGTGAGAGAAATAGAGTGGGAAGGGAGAGAATGTGCAAGACAGACAGAGAAAGAAAGTGGAAGGAGCAGGGAAGGAAGTGCAGAGGGTGAGAGGGAGAGATGGAGCAGAAGGATGAGGGAAGAGCAAGGGTGCAATTGGAGAGAGTATGGGTAGGTGGGAGAGAGCGTGGTGTTTAATAAGGCCAAGGCCACTCTGTACAAGACAACGTGAGGTTTGGTGTGGTGCACCCGGCTCATCTTCGAGTAACTTTCGAGGACAGAGATTATTATTTTGATGGGCTGGAGGATGCGTTTGTGAGGAGGCACGGATTGGGGATGAACTGCAGTGCTTGAGTACTATGGAGTTTTTTCTTTGATTACTGTTAACTTAATCTGCATTTGTATCTTGTGGGGGACTGTTACAATGTGGGGGTGGATTTGGGGTTGTGCTCAGGCTTGTTGGTGGGTGTGTGTTATGGGTGAAGTTGGGGTTTGTATGTTGTACTGTTCAGTTGTATTTGTGAGGGGGGGTTCTGGGTGTAGTTTTTTAGTTATCCTCTGGGCTTCAGTATTAAAGTTTGATTAGGGCGGGCGGGGGTTGATTGTTGATATATTGTGTGTTGACTTTGACCTTTACCCTCTGCTGGGGTCGCAATGCTGGCAGTGCAGCAAGTCAATGGGAGCGGAGAAGGGGGGATGTCTGCAGTTTGTTACCATGGGGATTTTTTTTTAAGGTAATGAGCTTTGACCTTTTGTTTCTGTTTTGTTTGGGCTCGGGGATGAGGATGGGGGTGGATTTTGTTTTTCTCTTGGTTGTTAGGATGGTGTTCAGGATGGGGTGGGGCTGGGAGGGAGCTGAGGAGGGGGGGAGGGGAAACTGCTGACAGTGATGATTCCCTGGCTCTGCGACTGACGTTTTGGGGATGTGGCGGCCATCTTGAATGTGCCCGGAGTTGGCGCAGGTTGCGGCAATGCTGGATTGCCTCACAGGGTGGATATGGCTAATCCCGGGATGGAGGTGGTGCCGGAGGGTTAAATGGTCCAGTAAAATGGTCCCAGGTGTTTGAACACTAGAGATGTTTGGAGGTGGATGTGGTCTCTTGACTGGAGACCCATCAAAGCATTAAAGATCAAACGAGGTTGTGGAAGGGTTGGGTGGGACAGGCAAACTATTCGGGTTTTGATTGTAGGATGTGGGGGGCTGCTGGCACGGTAGCACAGTGGGGAGCACTGTTGCTTCACAGCTCCAGGGTCCCAGGGTCGATTCCCGGCTTGGGTTTCTGCCTGTGTGGAGTCTGCACAGCTTGGTTGGGGGACATAATGGGATTTCTGCACTGAGTGAAGATCAAGTAGACTCTGAGGGGGTGGGTGGGAGGATTCTACTGGAGGTGACAGCCGTTTATCTCCTTTCTCAGGAATTGGTCACCATCAGCTGTTCAGTGTGGGGGGGGGGGGGGGTTTGTCGTTTAGTTGGGTGAAGGGTCATTAAGGTTTTGTTTTCTGTATGGGGGAGGGAAGTGGGGATTTGGGGGTGGGTGGGATGGTTGTATTGTTGGGGGCTTGTTTGTTATAAGGAAAAATTTTGCTTGAATAAGTTACTCTGTTCATAATGAAAACCGTTGCAATAAAAATATTTTTAAAAAGATGGCAGAGATCAAACCCTTGCAATTATGTAGCAGCAACAAAATCGATATCGAGACTTCCGGTGGCGGCCATGACCTGCTAGGTAGCGCGAACGGCACCTCCCGCCGGGATCGGTATTTCGAGCCACTAAACGGGGTGGTGGCGGCACTTGACGGCAGGGACCGGTGCAGGAACGGACACGGGAGAGGTTCCCCCCGGTGTTGCATGGAAGGAACCAGGAGTGGAGCCGGCAGACGTGCGAACGCGGGGAAGAAGACAGAGAAGGTCTGGGAGGACAAAATGGCGGCTGGAGAAGATCGGGAGGTGTGGGACCAGTGGGCCAGAGAACAGCAAGAGCTCCTTAAAAACTGCTTCATGGAGTTGAAAACGGAGATGCTGGCCTCCATGGAGAGAATTGTGGTGACCCAGAAGGCGCAGGAGAAGGAGATCAAGGAGGTGAGGAGGAAGGTGGCGGAGAATGAGGACGAGATCCTGGGCCTGGCGGTGAAGGTTGAAGCGCACGAGGCGCTACATAAGAGATGGCAGGAGAGGCTAGACGACCTTGAGTACAGGCCTCGGAGCCATAATCTGCAGATCCTGGGCCTTCCCGAAGGAGCGGAGGGGGCGGACGCGAGCACATACTGTGGTAGTCTGTGTTCGGAGGATTACGGTACCTAGTAATGCCGGAATACCATTGGTGGAGAATGTACTTGTTCCCATTGGATAAGCTTGTATGTTAGCTCCGCCCTGCAAGGCGGGGTATAAGAGCCCGTGCCGCCCCAGCGGCTTTCTTCTGTACCTGCGCTGCTGGGGGAAACATCTAGCGTATTATAGCCTTCAATTGTCTCCAATCTCGTTTCTGGGGTTATTGGTCGTGCATCACGTACGTGGCCACAATGTTGGGGACGCTGATGGGCGTGGGGGCCTTCCCGCGGCCCTTGGAGCTGGATGGGGCACACAGGGTTCTCGCCAGAAAGCCGAGGGTAAACGAGCCACCGAGGGCAATGGTGATACGGTTTCATCGCTTGGCAGACCGGGAGCGAGTCCTGCGGTGGGCGAAGAAAGAGCGGAGCAGTAAGTGGGAGAATGGCAAGATCCGCATTTACCAGGACTTGGGAGCTGAGCTGGCGAGGAGGTGTGCGGGTTTCAACTGGGCTAAGGCGGTCCTCCACAGTAAAGGGGTGAATTTTGGGCTCCTGCACCCGGCGAGACTTTGGCTAACATACCAGGACAGGCACCACTACTTTGATACGCCGGACGAGACGTGGTCGTTCCATCAGGCAAGAGAAGCTGGACCTGAACTAAGGAACAGTTGTATGGGGGTGAAATGTGCGGGTGGGGGGGAGGGAAACCAAGGGTAAGACGGCGGGTAAAGCATAAGTTTATTGACTTGTCTGCTCCAGTTTGGTTGGTGATTTTGTTGTGTGTTCTGTTTTCCAGGTGTTTGGTTCTAGGGGGTGGGAAACGCCCGGGACGGGTGTAGAAGCCTGGTATTTCCAATACAACTAGTACAGGTAAAAGATAGCTGTTTAAGCAAAACATATAGCTTCAATAGATACATGAAACAGCATAATTCCATCATAGATTAAAACAGCGCAGTTGCAAGACAATTTGACACTATACTTGTGCTGTTGTCAAGGACAAGGGCTGAATTCCATGGCAACGAGGTGGCAGGAGTCCAGTGCAGTTTGTAGAGCATTGAATCAAATATATGTTTGATTCCAGCTTTCTCGACATGAAGTCTCCATTGTTACATTAGCCAAGCTAGCTTAAAACCAGTTTATTGCCGGTAAAGATAAAGCAGAATATCTCAATCCTTAACATAGACAAGTATGCAGATACGCAACATTTAAAGCTAATGTTGCACATTGAAGATGGACGGCTTGCGGCCAAATGAAATGTGTTTGAGTCTAACCCAAACCAATTCGGATTATATTGGGGTGTGATTAGATGACTTCAGACAGATATGGAAGTGTATAACTGAAAAGCTTCCCCCCGCCATTTTAGTCTGTCCTTAATTGACTGTCCTTAATTGTCAGTCTGTTTAGTCTGTTAGTCTGTCTGTTTAGTAAGTCTGTCTTTAATTCTCTTAGTCTGTCTTTAATTTGCTGAGTCTGTCTGTCTGTCTGTCAGTCTGTTTAGTCAGTCTGTCTTTGTAGTGATGTAGTGTTTTTGACTTTGAGTTTGAGTTTAGCTGAAGATTAGTTCTCTTTCTTTTTCATGTTTCATTTCCAGACTTTGACCTTTTAAAAGTTACTTTCGAGCTGTCTGCCTAAACAAAAAGATAATGTATTTGATTCTCTGAAAGCTTCAAATTGTCTACGAATTGCCTTTTAAATGACTTTCAAATTGTAATCAATAGAAGACAAATAAAATAATTCCTTTTTGGCACCTGAGAAGTTTTAACTTAAATTTTTGCTGAGTCCGAGTAATCGCAAAGTGCTACTGGTAACCGAATAGTAGAAATAATATAAATTCCTTCAACTTTACACAGTCAAAGAATAGTAGGAATCTAACAACTTGGCGCAGTCCAAAAATATTACAGATCTTTCAACTTGTCGTAGTTCGGCAGGAATAGATCCTTCAACTAGGTTTCCCACAGCGGGTTGTCCGGCGCACGGGGTGGTCCCAGATGGAGCTTGCCCCACTACCCTGCGGGGGAGGGGGGGGGATTGGGTGGCCAGAAGGAGGCAACAAGTTTAGGGTTGGAATATAGAGGCGGGAGCGGCCGGGGTCAGCATGGGTGAGCTGACTCCCGGAAGCACAATGGGGGGGGGGGAAACCGGGGCTAAGCGGATGCTTCGCGGGGGGGGGGGGGGGTGCTGGGGGAGGGGGGGGGGAATGGGTGCTGCTTTGCTGACTGAAGGGGAGCCAGGCGAGGAGTATGGATGGAGAGTCAGGCGGGCGGGGGGGAGGGGGGGGGGGGGGGGGCGGGGGACGCCGAGGGGAGAGCTGGAAGCGGGAGGCGGGGGCACGTGGCTGGCCGAAAAAGGGAGATGGCTAGTCGGCGGGATGGGGGGGGTTGTCAACCCCCCGACCAGGCTGATCACGTAGAACGAGGGGCCTGAATGGGCCGGTCAAGAGGTCCCGTCTGTTCTCGCATCTGAAGGGGTTGAAGGCGGACGTGGCCATGTTGCAAGAGACGCACTTAAAGCTCGCTGACCAGGCTGAGGAAAGGATGGGTGGGACAGGTGTTTCACTCGGGGTTAGACTCCAAGACCAGAGGGCTGGCAATTTTGGTTAGGAAACAAGTGGCATTTGAGGCCGGGGAGTATCGTAGCGGATAAGGGGGGGCAGGTATATAATGGTGAGTAGCAAGCTGCAGGGGGCCCGGGTGGTGCTAGTGAATGTATATGCCCCGAACTGGGACGATGCGGACTTCATGAGGCGTGTGTTGGGTAGGCTCCCGGACTTGGAGACAAGTAACCTGAAAATGGGAGGGGACTTTAATACGGTCTTGGATCCGAGCTTAGATCGTTCCAAGTCCAGGTCGGGAAAGAGGCTGGTGGCGGCCAGGGCCTTTTGGGAGTTCATGGGCCAGATGGGGGGGGGAGTGGACCCCTGGAGCTTTGCGCGGCCAAGGGCGAAGGAGTTCTCCTTTTCCTCCCACGCCCATAAAGTCTATTCGCAGATAGACTTCTTTGTGCTGAATAGGGCGTTGATCCCGAGGGTGGAGGGGGTCGAATACTCGGCCATTGCGGTCTCAGACCATGCCCCGCACTGGGTGGACCTGCGATTGGGGGCGGAGCGGGGTCAGCGCCCTCTCTGGAGACTGGATGTGGGGCTGCTGGCGGATGAAGAGGTGAGTGGGCAGATAAGGAGGAGTATTGAGAATTATGTGGGAGTGAATGACACAGGGGAGGTAACTGTGGCAGTGATTTGGGAGGCTCTGAAGGCGGTTGTTAGGAGAGAGTTAATCTCCATTAGGTCCCACAGAGAGAAGAAGGAGAGGGTGGAGAGGGAGAGGCTGGTGGGAGAGATACTCAGGGTAGACAGGAGGTACGTGGAGGCCCCAGAGGGGGGGGCTGTTGAATGAGCGGCGGAAACTACAGGCGGAGTTTGACTTGCTGACCACGGGGAAAGCAGAGGTGCAGCTGAGGAAAGTGAAAGGGGCAGTTCATGAGTATGGGGAGAAGGCGAGCAGGATGCTGGCGCACCAGCTGCGTAAGAGGGAGGCGGCTAGAGAGATTGGGGGAGTGCGGGATAGGGAAGGCAACATGGTGCTGAGCCCGGAGAGGGTTAATGAAGTCTTCAGGGAGTTCTATGGGAAGCTAAACGAGTCGGAGCCCCCTGGGGAGGGGGAAGGGATGAGGCAGTTTATGGACCGGTTGAGATTCCCAAGGGTGGAAGTGGAGCGGGTGGAGGGACGGGGGACCCCAATTGAGTTGGAGGAGGTAGTCAGGGGGCTGGTAGTCAGGGGGCTGGCAGGCATGCAGACGGGCAAGGCCCCGGGCCCGGACGGCTTCCCCGTAGAATTTTATAAGAATTTCTCGGAGCTGCTGAGCCCACTCCTGCTAAGAACCTTCAATGAGGCAAAGGAGAGAGGGACCCTCCCTCCGACAATGTCGCAGGCATTGATTTCACTCATCTTGAAGAAGAAGGATCCACTTCAGTGTGGGTCCTACAGGCCGATATCGCTCCCGAACGTAGATGTCAAGCTGTTGGCAAATATTCTGGCCACCAGAATAGAGGACTATGTCCCAGGAGTGATTGGGGAGGACCAGACGGGTTTTGTTAAGGGCAGGCAGCTGAACACGAATGTGAGGAGGCTCCTGAATATCATCATGATGCCCTCGGAGGGGGGGGATGCGGAGGTGGTGGCTGCGATGGACGCGGAGAAGGCCTTTGACAGGGTGGAGTAGGAGTATCTGTGGAAGGCGCTAGGCGGGTTTGGATTCGGTGAGGGATTTATAGGGTGGGTCAAGCTGCTGTATCAGGCCCCTGTAGTGAGTGTGTCCACAAACCGGCTAAGGTCGGAGTATTTCAGGCTGCACGGGGGGACGAGACAGGGGTGTCCCCTGTCCCCGTTGCTGTTTGCCCTGGCAATTGAGCCGTTGGCCATTGCACTCAGGACTTCGGGGATTGGAGGGGGCTGGTGCGCGGAGGGGAGGAGCACCGGGTCTCCCTCTACGCGGATGTTGTATATTTCGGACCCGTTAGAGGGTATGGGGGAGGTCATACGGACCCTGAGGGACTTTGGGAGGTTCTCGGGGTATAAGTTGAACGTGGGGAAGAGTGAGCTGTTCGTGGTCCATGCTAGGGGCCAGGAGGAGAGACTGAGGGAGCTCCCGCTCAGGATAGTGGAGAGGAGCTTTCGGTACTTGGGGATACAAGTGGCCAGGAACTGGGATGTCCTGCACAGGCTCAACTTAACCCGGCTCGTGGAGCAGATGGAGGGAGAGTTTCAAAGGTGGGATATGCTCCTGCTTTCCCTGGCAAGAGGGGTGCAGACTGTGAAGATGACGGTTCTCCCCAGGTTCCTCTTTGTATTTCAGTGCCTCCCCATTTTCATCCCCAAGTTCTTTAAGCGGGTGAATAGGATTGTTACGGGATTTGTGTGGGTGAAGAAAAGGGGGGGGGGGGGGACTGGCTCTGCCGAGCTTCTGCAGTTATTACTGGGCGGCCAATGTGGCCATGATTAGGAAATAGATGATGGAGGAGGGGGCTGCGTGGGTGCGGCTGGAGGCGGCGTCGTGTAAAGGCACCAGCCTGGGGGCACTAGTCACGGCTCCGCTGCCGTTCTCGCCGGCGCGATACACCACAAGTCCGGTGGTGACGGCACTGAGGATCTGGGGACAGTGGAGGAGACAAAGGTGGGAGGAGGGGGCCTCTGTGTGGACCCCGATACGGAATAACCACAGATTTGCTCCGGGTAGGATGGATGTGAGTTCCAAGGCTGGTATAGGGCAGGTATTAGAAGGATGGGGGACCTGTTTATAGATGGGGCTTTCCCCAGCATGCAGGCGCTGGAGGAGAAGTTCGACCTGACCCCGCGGGAATGCGTTCAGGTACCTTCAGGTTCGGGACTTCCTTAGAAAACAGGTGGGGACATTCCCGCTGCTGCCCCCGCGTAGGATCCAGGATAGGGTGGTGTCTGGCATCCGGGTAGGGAGGGGAAGGTGTCGGACATATATCAGGAACTGCAGGAGGTAGAGGAAGCCTCAGTGGAGGAGTTGAAGGACAAGTGGGAGGAGGAGCTGGGCGAGGATCTGGATGAGGGCCTGTGGGCCGATGCCCTGGGCAGGGTGAACTCCTCATCATGTGCCAGGCTCGGCTTAATTCAATTTAAGGTGGTGCATCGGGCGCATATAACGGCGGCAAGAATGAGTAGGTTTTTTGGGGTGGAGGACAGGTGCCCGAGATGTGCAGGGGGTCCGGCGAATCATGCCCATATGTTCTGGGCATGCCTGGCGCTTAAAGAATTCTGGCAGGGGTTTGCGAGGGTGATGTCTAGGGTTCTGGACACTCGGGTGAAGGCGAGTCCAACGGCAGCGATATTTGGGGTGTCGGAGGATCCGGGAGGGCAGGAAGCGAAAGAGGCCAAGGTACTGGCCTTTGCCTCCCTGGTAGCCCGGAGATGGATTTTGTTAATGTGGAGGGACTCGAAACCCCCGAGCAGGGAGACCTGGGTTAGCGATATGGTGGGGCTCCTCAGCCTGGAGCGAATAAAGTTCGCCTTGAGAGGGTCCTTGATGGGGTTCTCCCGGCGGTGGCAACCTTTCCTTGACTTTCTCGGGGAGTAGTAAGTGTCAGCAGCAGCAGCATCCCGGGGGGTTGGTTTCAGGTGGGTGGGGGGGAACTGTTGATATAATGTAAGTTGGGTATGGAGACAACACCCACCTTGTTCTGTTTTTTAAAAAAATTGTTTAGTTTTAGTGTAAGTTTTAGGTTATTCTTATTGTTATTTTTATTACCATTTGTATTTCTATTTTTTAATATAAAAACGCTGATTGGGAAAACTTTAATAAAACATTTATTTAAAAAGAAAACAAAATCGGTATCCAGTATACCCATACTAAACATAAGGAGAAGTCTCATTGTCTCACAAACTGGAGACATTTAATACACCTGGAGACTCAATTCAATCTTAATCTTCCACTGGATGGTGATGCCCCACCCAGAGGAACATTCTGTAGAATGGTCCAATCACTGGTCGAAGAGGGACCACTGAAAACTCCATTGGAGATGATGTGAGGAGTTCATTCTCTCCGTGTCCTTCCCAATATTTATACCACAAACAACATCATCAAAATATAAAACCATCACAGTGCAGTTTCTGGGATATTGCTGTTCACAAATTAGTTTTCTCATTTCCTACATTAAAACAGTGACTGTTCCTCAACAACATTCCACTGGATCCCCCCCCCCGGTCGGTATGGTAACGTGGAATGTGCGATGGTTGGGTGGGCCGCTGAAGCGAGCGGGATTCTTCTCGCATTTAAAGAGCTTGAGAGTTGACTTGGTGCTGCTGCAGGAGACCCATCTGAGGGGGAAGGACCAAGTTAGGCTTCAGAAGGGCTGGGGTGAGTCAGGTGTTCCACTCAGGCTGTGACAGCAGGACCCAGGGGGGTAGCGATACTGGTGGGTAAGAGAGTGAGTTTTCAGATGGAAAAGGTCCTGGCAGATCAGGGGGCAGGTATGTTATGGTAACGTGTGCTTTGGAGGGGAGGCTGGTAGTGTTGGTTAGTGTGTCCCGAATTGGGACGATGTAGGGTTCATGAAGGGGAGGTGGCTGCCAGACCGAATTTGGATCAGTTAATCCTGGTGGGTGGTTGAATACAGTGCTGAATCCGAAGGTGGATAGATCTGAGCCGCGCTCGCCGACCCCCTCGGAAGGAGATGGGGGAACGGATCCATGGAATTTTTCGCATCCATAGATTGGGGAGTATCCCTTCTTTTCACCAGTCCATAGGGTGCATTCAAGGATCGACTTCTTCACTATGGGGAAGGTGTATTTGTCGGGGGTAAGGAAAACGGAATACTCGGTAATTGTTATCTCGGACCATGGGTTCCACATTTCCTGGACATGGTCCTGGAGTAGGGGCCGGCACAGAGGCCAGCGTGGAGGTTGGATGTGGGGCTGCTGGCAGATCTGAATTTTTGTGTGAAGATTGGAAAGGTGATTGATGACTATGTGGGTTCAGCAGGAACAGGGAGGGCTCACCATCAGTGGTCTGGGAGCGCTGAAGGTGGCAGTAAGGGGCGAGATCATCTCGTTTAAGGTGGACAGGGAGGCAAGAGAGGATCTGCAGTGGCTGGTAGAGGAAATTGTGGAAGTGGATGGGAGATATGCGGAAGATCTCACTCCAGAACTTCTGGCGAGGAGAAAAGAATTGCAGGCACGGTTTGCCATTTTGTCCACAGGGAAGGCGGTTCAGCACAAGGCAGGGGAAGGGGGTAGGATATGAATATGGGGAGAAGACTGGTTGTTTCTGGTGGGCCAGCTCCTCTGGAAGGCGGCTGCACGAGAGATTGTTCAGACTGGGATGGGGCAGGGGAGTTGGTGGTGGCGCCGGAGCAGGTGAATGAAGCATTTGAGGAGTTTTATAAAAGGTTGTCTAGGTCGGAGATCCCAGGAGGAGAGTCGGATATGAGGGATTTTTTTGGGGGGTTGGAGTGTCCTAGGGTAGGAGAGGAAGAGAAGGCCCGGCTGGAGGAGCCAGTGGGATGGAGGAGGTTCAGGGGGCGATAGGGAAGATGCAGATGGGTAAGGCACTCGGGCTGGCTGGTTCCCAGTGGAGTTTTACAAAAGGTTTCTGGATAGACTGGCAATGTGGGGGAGATGTTTGAATATGTTGTGGCCAAGGGGGTGCTTCCGGAGACGATGGGACAGGCATGAATTTTGTTAATGTTAAAAAGGATAAGGAACCGGTGAATGTGGGTCGTATAGACCAATATCTCTGCTAAATGCAGAAGAGATTTACGAGGATGTTGCCTGATATGGAGGGCATTAGCTATGAGGAGAGGTTGACTAAACTTAGTTTGTTTTCACTGGAATTAAGAAGGTTGAGGGGTGACCTGATAGAGGTCTACAAAATTATGAGGGGCATAGACAGGGTGGAGAGTCAGAGACTTTTTCCCAAGGTAGAGGGGTCACTTACTAGGGGGCATAGGTTTAAGGTGTGAGAGGCAAGGTTTAGAGGAGATGTACGAGGCAAGTTTTTTATACAAAGGGTAGTGGGCACCTGGAACTCGCTACCGGAGGAGGTGGTGGAAGCAGGGACGATAGTGACGTTTAAGGGGCATCTTGACAAATACATAAATAGGATGGGAAGAGAGGGATACGGACCTCGGAAGTGTATAAGATTTTAGTTTAGACGGGCAGCATGGTCGGCACAGGCTAGGAGGGCCGAAGGGCCTGTTCCTGTGCTGTACTTTTCTTTGTTCTTTGTTCTAAATGTGGAAGTGGAGATCCTGGCAAAAATGCTGGCACTTTGGTTGGAGGAGTGCCTCCCGCAGGTGATTGGGGAAGATCAGGAGATTCGGGGCTTTTTCAGGTTGTAAGGTGAATCTGGAAAAGAGTGAGTGATTTCTGGTGTCTTCTCCAGGGACGGGAGCTGGTTTGGGGGGTTTGCCGTTTCAGGTGGTGACTACCCACTTTCAGTATCTGGGAGTGCAGGTGCCTTGAGACTAGGCCCGGCTTCGTGACTGAATTTTTATTTCAGTGTTTTTTATTTTTATTTCAGTGCCTACCCGTCTTTATGAGGGTGGAACGCTTGATTTTGTCATTTGTTTGGGCAGGTCAGGTAGTAAGGATTAGGAAGATGGTGCTTCAGAGAGGGCGGCAGTCAGGGGGCGTGACCCTTCCAAAGCTGATGTATTATTATTGGGTGAACACTGAGAAGGTGTGGGGTTGGGGTAAGGAGCCTGAGGCCTTGTGGGTGAGGATAGAGGCAGGCTCTTGTAAGGGGTCGAGGTTGTGGGTGCAGGCGTCGGCGCCGCTCCTGTTTGCCCCGGGGAAATATTCAAGGAGTCCGGTGGTGGTGGCCACATTGAAGATATGGAGGCAATTTCGGCAGCACTTTAGGTTAGGGGCAGCGTCGGGACTTCCAGTGGCGGCTGTGAAGGAGTAGGTCGCACGTTTGGTGGCTCCCACTCGGGTCGGACCTTTGGACCTTTTTCCCCGATTTTTATCGGACCTGATTCGGTAAATTAATGGTGAAGGCAATTGTGGAGTGGATTCCCACATCAGTGCATGGAGAGGCAGACTAGAAGTGCTTGCAAAGGAAGAAACAGACGAACAGAGAAGGCTTGGGCTGAAGCTGCAGCGGGAGAAAGCATGGCAGACGACCGGAGTCCTGGCTTGACGACCCAGCGGTCGTCGGAGCAGCTGATACGGTTCGTACAGGAGTGCTACGCCAAGCAGAAGCAGGAATGTTTTGATCTGATTAAACAATCGATTGTCCAGCTGGAACTAAGATTGGATGCCCAAGATCGGGCGATCCAGAAAGTAGAGAAGACGCAGGCTGAGCAGGAGGAACATCAAACAGCAGTGGAGTTGGAGGTGGGAATACCCCCCAACTAGGCTGATCACATGGAATGTGAGAGGGCTAAATGGGCTGGTTAAGAGGACACATATGTTCGCGCACTTGAGGGAACTGAAGGTGGACGTGGTAATGTTACAGGAAACGCACCTTAGAGTAACTGATCAGATTAGATTCAGGAAGGGATTGGTCGGACAGGTTTTTCACTCGGGGCTGGACTCGAAGACTAGAGGGGTCGCGGTCCTGATTAATAAACGAGTGGTATCTGAGGTGGGAAGAATAGTTGCTAATGTGGGAGGTCGGTACATTATGGTCAGTGGGAAACTGGAAGGACTGCCGGTGGTACTAGTGAATGTGTACGCGCCAAATTGGGATGATATGGAGTTTATAAAGAGGATGGTGGGGAAGATCCCGGACCTGGATTCGCATAAGTTGGTTATGGGAGGGGATTTTAACACAGTTATCGACCTTGGGTTAGACCGGTCGAGCTCAAGGACGGGTAGGGTGCCAGCAATAGCGAAGGAGCTAAAGGGGTTCAGGGAGCAAATGGGGGGGGTGGACCCATTGGGCAGCCGAGAGTGAAGGAATTCTCCTTCTACTCACACGTGCATAAAGTGTATTCCCAGATTGATTTTTTTATTTTGAACAGGGCTTTACTGACGGGGGTAGTGGACACGGGGTATTCGGCGATTACAATCTCAGATCATGCCCCGCACTGGGTTGACCTGCAGGTTAGCAGGGAGAGTAGCCAGCGCCCGCACTGGAGGCTGGACGTGGGACTTTTAGCTGATGAAGAGGTGTGCGGACGGCTGAGGAAATGTATTCAGAACTACCTGGAAGTCAATGACAAAGGTGAAGTTTCGGCAGCGGTGGTCTGGAAGGCATTGAAGGCGGTGGTTAGAGGAGAGCTGATCTCGATACGGGCCCACAGGGTGAAGTCAGACAGAGTAGAAACGGACCGACTGGTGAAGGAGATATTGCAGATCGACAGGAGGTTTGCGGAGACCACAGAAGCAGGGCTTCGACGGGAGCGACGGAGGCTACAGGCAGAGTTTGGCTTGTTAACTACAGGGAGGGTGGTGGAGCAGCTGAGGAAGGCGAGGGGGCAATCTATGAGCATGGAGAGAAGGCCAGCAGGATGCTTGCACAGCAGCTTAGAAAGAGGGAGGCAGCCAGGGAGATGAGGAAAGCAAAGGACGGGGACGGGAACCTGGTCAGAGATTCAGCAGGGGTAAATAAGGCGTTCAAGGAGTTTTACAGCAGGCTGTATGGGTCGGAACCCCCAGTTACGCCCGGGCTGAGGCACCTTTTAGGGGGGCTGAAATTCCCGAAGGTGGACGGGAGGTTGGTTGAAGGGCTTGGAGCCCCAATCGGGTTGGAGGAAATAGCTGAGGGACTGAAGGCCATGCAGTCGGGTAAAGCCCCGGGGCCGGAAGGGTACCCAGTGGAGTTCTATAAAAAGTTCTCAGGGATATTCGGGCCACTGTTGATGAGGACATTCAATGAGGCGAGGGAACGTGGGGTGCTTCCCCCGACAATGTCACAGGCCACGATCTCATTGATCCTGAAGCGGGACAAGGACCCGGAGCTATGTGGGTCCCACAGGCCGATATCCCGACTAAATGTGGACGCCAAACTGTTGGCCAAAATCTTTGTCCACTGGGATTGAAGACTGTGTTACGGACGTGATTGGGGAGGACCAGACAGGATTTGTTAAGGGTATACAGTTGGTGGCCAACGTAAGAAGGTTGTTAAATGTAATTATGATGCCCCCAGAAGGTAGGGATGTGGAGATAATAGTCGCAATGGACACAGAGAAGGCTTTTGATCGGGTGGAATGGGAATATCTGTGGGAGGTACTGGGGCAGTTTGGATTTGGGCGGGGCTTCATTGACCGGGTCAGGCTGTTGTATCAGGCTCCTGTTGCGAGCATATGGACAAACAGGTCAACATCGGACTATTTTAGGCTGCATCGGGGGACCAGACAAGGATGCCCCCTCTCCCCACTGCTGTTTGCGTTAGCCACAGAGCCACTGGGAATAGCGCTGAGAGCCTCAAGGGGCTGGAAGGGCTGGTCCGCGGGGGAGTGGAACACATGGTCTCGCTTTATTCAGACGATCTGTTCTTGTATGTTTCGGACCCACGAGAGGGGATGGAAGAAATTATGAGGATTCTGGGGAAATGCGGCCGGTTTTCAGACTACAAACTAAATATGGGGAAAAGAGATGTTTGTGGTTCAGGCAAGGGGCAGGAGAGGCGATTGGGGGAGCTGCCGTTTAGGGTGGTAGGGGGAAGCTTTCGATACCTGGGCATCCAAGTGATGCGGGAATGGGAATGGCTACACAAGTTTAATCTGGCCCAACTAGTAGACCAAATTAAGGAAGATTTCCGAAGGTGGGACGTGCTCCCGTTGTCACTAGCTGGGAGGGTGCAGATAGTGAAAATGACGGTCCTCCCGAGATTCCTGCTTGTGTTTCACTGTCTCCCCATCTTTGTTCCGCGGTCCTTCTTTAAACGGGTTAATAAGGTGATCACTGGCTTTGTATGGGCGGGTAAGACCCCGCGAGTAAAAAAGGGGATGCTTGAGCGGAGCCAGGGGAGAGGGCGGGCTGGCACTGCCAAACTTCAGTAATTATTACTGGGCGGTGAACATAGCCATGATCAGGAAGTGGGTGGTGGGGGGAGGGTCGGTATGGGAGCGTGTGCCAGGGCACCAGTTTGGGGCATTGGTAACGGCGCCTCTGCCGTTCCCGTCGACAAGGTACTCCACCAGCCCCGTGGTAGTGGCGGCCCTGAGAGTCTGGGGGCAATTGAGGAGGCATGTGGGAGTGGAGGGAGCATCGGTGTGGTCTCCAATCTGAAATAATCACCGATTTGCCCCCGGGAAGGCTGGATGGAGGGTTCCGGAGATGGCAGAGAGCAGGGATTGAGAGGTTGGGGGATATGTTTATCGAGGGGAGCTTTTCTAGCCTGAAGGAGCTGGTGGAGAAATTTGGATTGGCGAGGGGAAATGAGTTTAGGTACCTGCAGGGGAAGGACTTTCTACCCAGGCTGGTTTCAACCTTCCCGCTCCTACCACCAAGGGGGATAGAGGATAGGGTAGTTTCCAGTGTGTGGATGGGAGGAGGGAGGGTTTCTGACATTTACAAGGAACTCATGGGGTCAGAGGAGACGCAGATCAAGGAGTTGAAACGCAAGTGGGAAGAGGAGTTTGGTGGAGAGATTGAGGATGATCTCTGGGCGGATGCATTGAGTAGGATCAATGCATCCACAACATGTGCCAGGCTCAGCCTGATACAATTTAAGATCGTCCACCGGGCCCACATGATAGTGGCCCGGATGAGCAGGTTCTTTGGGATAGAAGACAGGTGCGCAAGGTGTGTGGGATGGTCAGCGAATCATGTCCACATGTTCTGGGCATGCCCGAAGCTGAGGGGATTCTGGCAGGGATTTGCGGATTTCATGTCCAAAGTGCTGAAGACAAGGGTGGCACCGAGTCCAGAGGTGGCGATTTTTGGAATGTTGGAAGATCTGGGAATCCAGGGGGAGAAAGAGGCAGATGTTCTGGCCTTTTCTTCCTTGGTAGCCTAGAGATGGATACTATTAGCTTGGAGGGACTCAAAGCCCCTGATGACGGAGACCTGGCTAACTTACATGGCTAGCTTTCTCTGTTTGGAGAAAATCAAGTTCGCCTTGAGAGGGTCAATGGTAGGGTTCGCCCGGAGGTGGCAGCCGTTCGTCAACTTCTTTGGGGAAAATTAACCGTCAGCAGAAGGGGAAGGTTGGGGCTTAGTTTAGTTTAGAGTAGGGGGTTAATAAAGGTGGGACCTGTAAGGGAGGAAGACGGCTTTTGCACTAGGTTTATAAATTCATGTACATTGTTTATTTTGTTGTTGTTGTAAAACCATAAATACCTCAATAAAATGTTTTTTAAAAAGGTTCGGGGCAGGGTCGATGTTGATGCTGATCTGTGGGAATCACGGGTTTGAGCCGGTGAGGTTGGATGCTAGGCTTCGGGATGGGAGGAGTGGGGGTTAATGGAGATGAAGGACTTATTTCTGGAAGGGCGGTTCGCCAGCTTGGAGGAGTTGAGGGAGAAGTTTGGGATTCTGCAGGGAGAGGTCTTTAGGTATGTGCCGTGTGGGATTTTCCGAAGAAGGTTTTTCCAACATTGCCAGTAGCTCCCCCTTCCTCGATGTTGTAGGCGGTGTCGGACTTGGCGGAGTGACAGATGGGAGCGGGGGCAGATAATTTAGCCTTCACCTCGCTGATTGTTCGCAGACAGGTCCTGTTGGGGTGGAGGTCAGACTCTCCACCCTGTGCGTTGGTATGACTAGGGGAGTTAATGGGGTTCCTGTATTTGGAGACGGTAACATTTATTTTGAGGGGTGTGAGCGAGGGGATCCTCAAGAGATGGTGTTTGTTTATATTACATTTGAAAGAGCTGGTTACCATCAGGTGCTGGGATGGGGGGGGGGGGGGGGGAGTGGGTCTTTTGGTGAAGGGGTGGAGGGGGGTCTGGGTCTTTTGTTGTTTTCCTTTGTTGGGTTGTATGTTTGAAATGTTAGTAATTTAATATTGTTTTTTAAAAATTCCACTGGTTCTGAAATGTTTGGGTCACACTGCGGAAATGAGGGCAGTTTTTTAGTTCAAGGTCTATTTTCCCCTATTGTGTATTGATTTCTCTGTAACCAGGAGTTGAGATTTTTCTTACTGCTGCTCGCCGCTCTTTTCCCTCTCTCACCCCCGCTGTATATTCATGTCACCCCCACTCCCCTCACCGGAGTCAGAGGAGGATTTCCTGTCCCCTGCCCCCTCCTCAGGAACCACAGAACATCTTCCCACACTGCAACCCCGTGGGAAAGTGGACAGTGATATTGTTCTGAAGATCAGGCCTCAGAATGGACTGGGCCTCTGAGCAAATTCACAGAGTGAGCAGTGGCTTCACTGGTTCACTACCTGCTCCATCAATGGAGTCACTCAAAAAATCAACCTCACTCAATCCAAACTCCCTATTCTAGATTTAAAACTATACTGACTTTGATCTAGACTCTGTGACTGTGTTAAACCTGTGGATTTTTACATTCTCCCTTCTGTTTTGAAACTTAAACATTTCAATAAGATCACACTACCTCCCTTATCCAGTGCAGACTCGCAGTTTCTGCAGCCCCTCCTCTTGATGAAAGTGTCCAATTCCACCAACCAGATTCTCTGCCGTTTAACACTTGCTCTCTAATGTCTGAATGTCTTCCCGCTAAACAATGATAAAAAATGTTCCCCAGAATGACAGACGGGACCAGTCCAGTCTCCTCGACAAATTGGGTTTCCCATCCTGAGATTGGTGCTCTATTCCTCTGGTTATACAGATACCTTCACTGCTTTGACACACGGTGCTGATGGCTTCAGACACTCACCCAGAGGAGCCCACAGAGAGTCAAATATGGGAATGGAGAGATTCCCAAGGATTAACAACCAGCAAAGTGAATATTTAATCTGGGACCTTGGAGACCCTTTAGTCCCGTCACAACTGGATTTAAAATCAGGAAAATGAATAGAAGAGTTTTACTGGGGTTAATGGAGTTTATCATTTCTCTCCACGTTGTGTACTGCAGATACTGAGAGTGAGCGAGTCTCATACTAATCCTGTATGTTAAAAAAAGATGCAATAAATTTGTTTGTTAGAAGATTTTAGAATGTATGTAAATGGTCACATTTTCAGCATTAATCATCATCGAGAAAATGCACAAAGTGAAATATTAATCACGTTTCTATAACTGAGAAAGGGAAAACTTGGAAATTTAGAGGCGAGAATGGAAACCCCCATGTCCTGAAAAAGGTTCACAGTCTGATAACAGATTAGTAACCGGGATATCACAAATCACAGGAGAAGAGAAACATTTAGCCTGTCCACTTGCTGTTTTACAAACAAAGTTTGTGGAACAAAGACAAAGGCTGAAAACACCTGGAACTTAATGTTCAACCCTTAGTAACTGACCCCACAACCTGCCGAGAATCCTGCTCTCCTCTACTGGCATCTTGAATATCTCTGATTTTAGTCACTCCCCCATTGGGAGCTGGACCTTCAGCTGCCGAGGTCCTGAGCGACAGGCAGTCTAGCCAATCCAATTACACAGAGTAGGTAAATCCGCCAGCTTCAGCCTGAGTGACAAGCAATCTAGCCAATCTAATTCCACAGGGTCAGTAAGCCTGCCTCCTTCTGTCTGAGCGATAGTCAGTGCAAAAAATGCACAGTTGGTTCACGGCTCCAGGGTCCCGGGTTCAATTCCCGGCTTAGGTCGCTGTCTGTGTGGAGTCCACACGTTCTCCCTGTCTCTGCATGGATTTCCTCCAGGTGCTCCAGTTTCCTCCCGCGGTCCAGGGATGTGCAGGTTGGGTGGATTGGCCATGCTAAATTGCCCTTAGTGTCCAAAAATGTTGGGTGGGGTTACTGGGTTACGGAACAGGATGGAGGTGTGGGCTTAGGTAGGTTGCTCTTTCCAAGGGCCCGTGCATACTCGATGGGCCGAATGCAAACTTCTGCACTGTAAATTCTATGATTCTATTAATCGGATTCCCCATCCTCCTCAGCCCGCTCCCTTTCTCTGAGTGACAGATGTAATGATGTGTAGAATACCGTTTGTGTATGTAATATAATAACCAAACTATATATAAACATTAGTGCCTGTTTGTATAGATTACAATTCTTGCATCCGACCACAGGTGGCGTGATGAGAGGAGAACATTACTGGAACACAGACACATGTGAGGCAGAACATGGATAGCAGACGGACAGTCCAGTCGCATATCGAGTCACTGCTGAGTCAACAGTAATTAACACTAGTTAATCATAGTTGTTCATATTTAGTTGTCATAGCCAACTATAATCATAGTAGACATCATAGAAAGCTTTTAATGTTTTAGTTAGTTAATGAACTGTTTTGTTAATTTACAAAGCCGTATGTTCTCTGGTCACTTGAACTACAAAGACCTCACCATCTGTCCAGACTGAGAACATAACAACAGACAGTTTGGCCAATCCGACTGCCTGATGCCCAGGAACTCTGCCGCCTCCCTCAGTATGAGTGACAGGTGTTCCGACGAATCCACATCCCTACTGTCCAGAAAACCCACCTCCCTCAGTCTGAGTGACAGGTGTTCTGGGCAATCCACATCCCTACCGTCTGAAAAAAACGTCCATCCTCTGTCTGAGTGACAGGTGTTCTGGCTAATCCACATCCCTACTGTCCAAAAAACCCACCTCCCTCAGTCTGAGTGACAGGTGTTCTGGCCAATCCACATCCCTACCGTTCAAAAAAAAACCACCCAGTGTGGGGCTGAAGTGCAGGTCTGAGTGACAGGTGTTCTGGCCAATCCACATCCCTACTGCCCAAAAAACCCACCTCCCTCAGTCTGAGTGACAGGTGTTCTGGCTAATCCTCTCCCACAAGGATATTCCCTGGAAGGCTGCCCCTGTTCTAGTGCGGTTTTGACATTTCCAGAGAATCCAAATCGCTTTAAAACACAATGTAATACTTGGAGAAAAATCATTCAATGTAGAAATTGACAGCAACTAGTGTGTAAATAGAATCTGCAATGTGATGTTGGAGAACATTCCAGTTCCAGATTTGTTTGGTTGCAGATAATTTCTTTCTCAGGTCTTCACTGTTTCTTTTCCCAATTAACTGAACTCTCTGCCGTCTTGTTCTCCAACCTTTCACCAATGGGAACAGTTTTCCAAACTCCTCAGTCCGGATCCATCAGGATTTTGTACACTCCAAAGATGTGCAGGTCAGGTGGATTGGCCATGCTAAATTGCACTTTAGGGTCGAAAGGTTAGGTGGGTATTATAATCTGCCCGGATCCTATTGGTTGGATCCAACTGGTTATCCTATAATATATTTTAGGGTCCAATCAACTTAATAGAATAACAAAAATTAACTCAGGGACAAATTAAAAGGGGCCGTTGCTGGTAGGGGCGCTGTCTGAGAACAACAAAGACCAACGGAAACTTCAGATCGTCAAATCATAATGTGCAGAGACGGGTTGATGAAGCAATCCAACCCCTGTGGTGCCCAGAGGCACGGAAGGCCTCAAGTGTGCCCATGGACACCACATGCTCCCTCTCCAGGGCACCCTGCTGCGAATGAAGCCGCTGAAGAGGGGCAGACAGTCCGGTCGGACGACCCCCGTGGTTGCTTGCCACCAGGATCTATTAATAATGGCGAGTTTGGCCAGGCCCAGGAGCAGGTTTATGATGAGGTCCTCCATCTTCCCCCCTCCTCTCCATACTGGGTACCCGTAGATTAGGAGTGTGGGGCTGAAGTGCAAACAAAGTTACAATGAAAGATTTGTCAAGAAACCAAAAAAGAGTGCAGCCTGGAACATTCAACATTGACGTGGCTCAAAGACTCCACAAGACTGCAAAAATGGCAGGGCTCTTGGGCATCTGTGAAAAGGTGCAAATGGTGGTTACAGGGTAGTGTTGCATGCATCACCCTCCACCACAGGTCACCAAGATTGAGGGGGAGGACACCTCCGTAGAGGGACTTCCAGTGGGGACCTCCACTGCCAGACGCAACGAGGCACGCCAAGGCATTTCTAAATGGCGGGCAAGGGCAAGGAGGTGGATGGTGTGCAGCAGCAGCCCGTACAGGAAACCCCGCCGCGCACAGGGCTAAATCGCTGGCTTTGAAAGCAGACCAAGGCAGGCCAGCAGCACGGTTCAATTCCCGTAACAGCCTCCCCGAACAGGCGCCAGAATGTGGCGACTAGGGGCTTTGCACAGTAACATCTTTTGAAGCCTACTTGTGACAATAAGCGATTTTCATTTCATTTTTTTCATTTTCATTTATCCCATAATCCTTGGGGAATATGAGCTTCCCCAATGAGTGGAGGGTAGGGCAATCATTAGCAGTAGAGCTATATAAATAGAGCTGGCCAGGGTGGTGCTGGCTGGAGAAGGAATCAGTAGTGAACTGCTGGTACTCTGAAGATATTGTTTTTTTAAAGTAAATGTTTTCCAAATAAGGGGCAATTTAGTGTGGCCAATCCACCTACCCTACACATCTTTGGGTTGTGCGGGTGAAATCCATGCAGATACGAGGAGAATGTGCAAGCTCCACACAGACAGTGACCCAGGGCCGGGATCGAACCCCGGTCCTCAGCACCGTGAGGCACCGTGTACATATTGGTGTAAATAAAGTTACTTTCTGTCTGACTCTACAAAAACATGGCCCTCACAAAAGTGGGTTACAGGGTTATGGAACGGGACGGGCCAGTGTGCCTGGCTAGGGTGCCCTTTCAGAGGGTTGGTGAAGACATGATGGGCTGAATGGCCTCATTCTGCATTGTCAGGATTCGGTGATTCTGTGACCTGCAGCAAATATTCTCCAAACCTCTTGTCTCAGGAAAACAGTCACATTATTTTCCAATCAATCAATGTCAGGGAAGCGCCTCACTCCGGATCCAATCTCGTGAATCTTATCTGCACTCTCGCTCTCAAATATCGTCACATATGTTTCATGAAGTGTGAGTCTCTTAATGCTCCACACAATGCTCCAGTTGAGGAAGAACCAATCTTCTATAGAAATGTATCATATTTCACTTGCTCTTCTATGACCCAATGATAAAGACTCGTGTTATGTATGTTTTATTAATGGCTCTATCAAACTCTCTTGTCACATTCCCTTATCTACATATGTGCCCAGGTCCCTCTGCTCCTGTAGCAACACTACAATTGGACCCCTTATTTTATACTGTATCTTCATATTTCTCATTAGAACGGAGAAGGATGAGGGGCGACTTGATAGAGGTTTATAAGATGATCAGGGGAATAGATAGAGTAGACAGTCAGAGACTTTTTCCCCGGGTGGAACAAACCATTACAAGGGGACATAAATTTAAGGTGAAAGGTGGAAGATATAGGAGGGATATCAGAGGTAGGTTCTTTACCCAGAGAGTAGTGGGGGCATGGAATGCACTGCCTGTGGAAGTTGTTGAGTCGGAAACATTAGGGACCTTCAAGCAGCTATTGGATAGGTACATGGATTACGGTTAAATGATATAGTGTAGATTTATTTGTTCTCAAGGGCAGCACGGTAGCATTGTGGATAGCACAATTGCTTCACAGCTCCAGGGTCCCAGGTTCGATTCCGGCTTGGGTCACTGACTGTGCGGAGTCTGCACGTCCTCCCCGTGTCTGCGTGGGTTTCCTCCGGGTGCTCCGGTTTCCTCCCACAATCCAAAGATGTGCAGGTTAGGTGAATTGGCCAATGATAAATTGCCCTTAATGTCCAAATTGCCCTTGGTGTTGGGTGAAGGTGTTGAGTTTGGGTAGGGTGCTCTTTCCAAGAGCCGGTGCAGACTCAAAGGGCCGAATGGCCTCCTTCTGCACTGTAAATTCAATGATAATCTATGATTAATCTAGGACAAAGGTTCGGCACAACATCGTGGGCCGAAGGGCCTGTTCTGTGCTGTATTTTCTATGTTCTATGTTCTATGTTCTTCCTACCAAAGCGAATCACTTCACACTTCTCTGCACTGAATTTCACACACCACTGCCTCTTCCACCAACCAGTCTATGTCCTGGAGAAATTTTACCCCGTTCACAAGTCACAATGATTCAACATTGTGTATCTACTGCAAGTTTTGAAATTGAGCCCGTACACCAAGGCCTAGGTCAGTAAATTCTATCAGGGGAAACTAGGGTCCTGACACTGAACCCTGGGAGCTCCACCAAAAATCACCCTGCTCTTCAAAAAACATACATTAACCACAAATCTGTTTCCTACCGGTGATGGTGAATTGAAGTGAAAGTGAGGAAATGGGTTTGAGATACAGACCACACACAATCTACTCAAAAGACAGAAAAGTCTGAGTAACTTGCTCCTGTTTGTAGCTTCCTGCGAGTTGCTCAGTTTGCGAATCTGCAGACATTCTGTCCCTTGCAATTCAATCAATGCCACGTTCGGCTCAAGTTAATGTTTCAGGTTTGAAAACAAAACGGAGCAACACAATTCTCTTCATCCCTCACCTTGTCCCATTGAAGAAAATGATTACCAGATCGTTCATTTCATTCACTATTTGCAGATTTTTGGCTGCTGCATTTTCCTACCTGAAGGCATCCACCGCAATGGCCAGTACGACATCCCATTTGTAGGAAATGTCTGGAATTAAACAGATGCTGGAAATACACAATAGCATCTTTCGGAGAGAGAAACAGACAAGAGTTAATTTCACGTATCTTTCCCCAGCCATTTCATTTTGTTCCCAGTGCTGTATAAGATTGGTGAGGTAACAGGTATTAAGCAAATGCAGAGACAGGGGAAGCAGTCAGGGGATGTGCTTTTCCACAGTGTACCCAAGGTGGCAGATTCTTGCTGTACTTCAACTAAAATAGAAACAGCCAAATATTTTCTCTTGTTCACAGGTGCTGGTTTTTCCAGTGTAGATATTCCTCAAGCCAAGTCTACAAAGTTGGGCAGGCAAACATCAGTAGGATTATACTTTAAATGTATATCAAAACCTCCTTGTTCAAAGACCACCAAGTGCTTGAATGGGTTTGTGTCTGACAGAGATGTTTGCATTTATTTCATTGTATGATTAAACCAACGTAGAACTCCGTGTGACAATTTTAATCTCACATAGTCCAAAGATGTGCAGGTTAGGTGGATGGCCATGCTAAATTGCTCCTAAATGTCCAAAGGTTGGATGGGGTTACAGGGATTATGTGCCTGGTGGGTGTTCTTTCGAAGGGTCAGTGCGGACTCGATGAGCTGAATGGCCTCCTTCTGCACTGCAGGATTCTATGATATCTGGCCCTTTACGTCAGGCTGAGCGACAATACGGTAGCATAGTGGTTAGCACAATTGCTTCACAGCTCCAAGGTCCCAGGTTCGATTCCCGGCTAGGGTCACTGTCTGTGCGGAGACTGCACGTTCTCCCCGTGTGTGCGTGGGTTTCCTCCGGGTGCTCCGGTTTCCTCCCACAGTCCAAAGATGTGCAGGTTAGGTGGATTGGCCATGCTAAATTGCCCTTAGTGTCCAAATTGCCCTTCGTGTTGGGTGGGGTTACTGGGTTATGGGGATAGGGTAGGGGTGTGGGGTTGGGTAGGGTGCTCTTTCCAAGAGCCGGTGCAGACTCGATGGGCCAAAAGGCCTCCTTCTGCACTGTAAATTCTATGATTCTAAGATTCAATATCCTATTGCTGCAGAATCCCTCAGGGCTGTCGGGATATAATAGGAGATTTAGAGGAACAGGGAATAGTTTAGAAACAATCTCCTGCACCAACCCACCTATTTGGCCAGGGGGGAAATGCTGATGGGTCGGACAGACTGACCATTGACTAAACCATTTTGAATGTAGTCACCCCCCCCCCCCCACCCGCATTCATCCAATTGGAACAAGTCCATCTTCCAGATTGAATTCCCTTCATCCACGACACAGGATTTTCACCGGGTTGGATATTTCCAACGGATTCTGGGCAATACCTCCTGACGTGGTTCCCGATCTAAATTCACCTTCACAATGAGGGAAGGACAATTTACCTGGACCCGAGTCCCACAGGAGTTTCAGACCAATCCGGGGAGATTCCACCCAATATGGCCAAAGCCATTGAGGAAATAGATTTTACAGGGACAGGGGGAGTTTTACTGCAAGACGTGGATGACCTCCTTTACACCTCCGATGGCCATAGGAGCCACACTCTGGAGTTAATACAATTACTGCGAGTCAGCGAGGACGCAGGACTAAAAATTAACCCTACAAAGGCTCAAGTGGGACAAGCAACAGTCACCTACCCGGGTTAGCTCATTTCTCAGGGATCCAAGACATCGCCCCCTGAACGGAAACAGGCCATTCGGCCCTTCCAATTCCCCGGATTGTCCGAGGGCTCCGGCAGTTACTGGGACTGTTTAACTATTGCCCGAACTTTATAAACAACTGTGCGGGAATAGTCAGCCCCATTCCCAATCTGGGAAAAGGGGGCCGAGCTTCAAGTGAGGAATGACAAAGGGCAGAATGGACAGAGGAGTGTGAGGGGACATTTACCCCATTAAACGGCGAATGGCAACAGCTCCAACGTTAGTGCTGCCAGATTTGAGTGGCCCATTCCATTGATACTGTCCCAACAACAGAAATGACTGCACTGCTGCAGTGAGGCAGCTACACGGACACTGGGAGCGAGCTGCAGCTTATTACTCTAACCCGCGATCAGCAGTCGCTGTGGGGCTGAGCAGATCCATTCCAGCAATGGACTGTGCAGCCTGCCCAGTGAAAGGGAGGGAACCGCTCACGGTGCTGGGGGAAATAGTCTGACACACGGAACATGGCATCGTGCAAATGGTCAATCTGGGGAGGCTGAAGCCCGGGTCTGATGTCAGAAGAGCTCAATGGGCGAGTCTGCTACTGCCCCCCAATGGCCGGATGACCACAGTCAGTGATGATGGGAATAACCCCCAGGATATCTGAATGTTGAAGGCGAGGATCATGTTTGCGATACAGAGACAGGGGATGAGGAAGTGGACAGAGTGAGGCAGGAACCCCTGGAAGGGGCGGAGATAACGTTATTTGTGGATGGATCCCGGAAAATAACAGCCGGGGACCCGGGAACAGGATGGGAAGTGGCCCAAGGCGGGTTCCTGAAGGCAAGCGGCCGGGTAGCGGCCAGTAAATCAGCCCAAGGAGCAGAGTTAGCGGCCCTGATAGAAGCATTGAGACTATCCAGGGGCAGGCGAGTCAATATCTCCACCGAGAGCCGCTGTGCCTTTGGTGCAGGACATGACTGTGCGGGAGCCCGGAGTGGGCGAGGGGACGTCAGCTCTGGTGGGCAGCCGCTCCCACAGGAAACACTGATCCAGAACTTACCCAAACATTCAAGAGAGAGGAGGCGGCAGTTATTAAAATCAAAGGCCACAGGAGAATGCAAAGCCCTGAACAGACAGGAAATGATCAGACAGACAGAGTAGCCCCAGAGACAGCGGCACAGGAAGAAGCGGAGGGAGAGGACAGTGTAGCTGTCTCCAGCCTGACAGAAGTGAATATACTGAATGGACACAATAGTTCAAAGGCAGAGTGGGGGGAATGGGGAGCAATCCCAGATAGTGATGGGGTCTGGAGGGAAAAAGGAAAGGTAATTGCCCCGAAAAGTATCAGAAACTGTGACTGGGAGTTTCCCACGGGACACAACACACCGGCCGGAATAACATGTTGGGCCTGATGGGCCGGTGCTGGTGGTGGGAGGGGTTAGGAAGGGACACAGCCCAGTTACTACCTGTGCCCAATATAACCCTGGAAAAGCAACGGGAATAAAACTTCACCACCAACCCCGTCCTAGGGACCCTGGGAACAAACACAAACCGATCTCAGCGGCCCATTCCCTCCATCAGAGGGAAAGAGGGATTGTTTAGTAATAATCGATCAGTTCGCCAGATGGATGGAAGCATTCCCCACCCGGGGCTGCTCTGCCTTGACTGCGGCTAAAATACTCGCGGGAGAAAGAATCCCAAAATGGGGAGTTCCAACTGAAATGGAGCCAGACCCGGGCACTCAGTTCCCCGGGAATATTGTCAGGGAAGTGAGCAAACAGACGGGGATTGAGCAGAAATTCCACAAACCCCATCACCCACAAAGCTGTGGAATGGTTGCGAGAATGAATCTTAAAACATGGACAGCAAAGGAAATTCGGGAAACCGGGGAAGGCAGGGAACAGTCTCTCCGGGAATTCTGATGTACCTACCGGCCACTCCAAACCCAAATCCCGGATTTCCACCCTTCAAGTTAATGACGGGCCGAGACATGCAATTACCTGAGGGGTTATTCCGGGAGGAACCGAGGCGGGACCCCTCAGGGAGAGGATCCGGGAATATGGGAGGGAATTCAGCAACAATTCCACATGATTGAGAAAGAAGTTAGAGATGGACAAGCAGTGCAGGATATAGAGCGAGAGGAGACATGGGAAACATCAATAGTAGCTCAGCTCGGTGAGAGGGGAATGGGAAAAGTGGGGCGGGAAGGGAGCGGTTTGCAAATTTCTCCTCCTGCTCCTTCAGGCTAGAAAAGCTCCCCTCAATAAACATATTCCCCACCCTCTCAATCCCTGCTCTCTGCCATCTCCGGAACCCTCCATCCAGCCTTCCCGGGGGCAAATCGGTGACTATTACAGATTGGAGACCACACCGATGCTCCCTCCGCTCCCACATGCCTCCTCAATTGCCCCCAGACCCTCAGGGCCGCCACCACCACGGGGCTGGTGGAGTACCTTGTCGACGGGAACGGCAGAGGCGCCATTACCAATGCCCCAAACTGGTGCCCTTGCACACGCTCCCATACCGACCCTCCCCCCACCACCCACTTCCTGATCATGGCTATGTTCACCGCCCAGTAATAATTACTGAAGTTTGGCAGTGCCAGCCCGCCCTCTCCCCTGGCTCCGCTCATGCATCCCCTTTTTTACTCGCAGGGTCTTACCCGCCCATACAAAGCCAGTGATCACCTTATTAACCCGTTTAAAGAAGGACCGCAGAATAAAGACTGAAACACAAACAGGAATCTCGGGAGGACCGTCATTTTCACTGTCTGCACCCTCCCAGCTAGTGACAACGGGAGCACGCCCCACCTTCGGAAATCGGCCTTCATTTGCTCTACTAATCGGGCCAAATTTAACTTGTGAAGCCGTTCCCATTCGCGTGCCAGCTGGATGCCGAGGTACTGAAAGCTTCCTCCTACCACCCTAAACGGCAGCTCCCCCAATCGCCTCTTCTGCCTCATTGCCTGGACAGCAAAACATCTCACTTTTCCCCATATTTAGTTTATATCCCGAAAACCAGCCAAAATCCCCCAGAATCCTCATACTTTCATCCATCTCTTCCAGTGGGTCGGAAACATACAGGACAGGGTCGTCTGCGTAATGCGAGACTCTGTGTTCCACTCCCCCCCGGACCAGCCCCTTGAGGCTCGCAGCGCAATTGCCAGCGGCTCTATGGCTAACGCGAACAGCAGTGGGGAGAGGGGGCATCCCTGTCTCATTCCCCGATGCAGCCTAAAATAGTCCGATGTTGACCTGTTTGTCTGTACGCTCGTGACCGGAGCCTGATACAACAACCTGACCCAGTCAATAAAGCCCCGCCCAAATACGAACCGTCCCAGTGGCTCTCTCAGGTAGTCCCATTCTACCCGGCCAAAAGCCTTCTCTGCATCCATTGCGACCACTACCTCCACATCCCTACCTTCTGGGGGCACCATGATCACATTGATCAACCTTCTTACATTGGCCACCAACTGCCTACCCTGAACAAATCCCGTCTGGTCCTCCCCAATAACGTTTGGAACACTGTCTTCAATCCTAGAGGACAAGATTTTGTCCAGCAGTTTGGCGTCCACAGGCAATAGGGATATCGGCCTGAAGGACCCACATAGCTCCGGGTCCTTGTCCCGCTTCAGGATTAATGAGATCGTGGCCTGTGACATTGTCGGGGGAAGCACCCCACGTTCCCTCACCTCATTGAATGTCCTCATCAACAGTGGCCCCAATATCCCAGAGAACTTTTTATAGAACTCCACTGGGTACCCATCCAGCCCCGAGGCTTTACCCGACTGCATGGCCTTCAGTCCCTCAGCTATTTCCTCCAACCCGATCGGGGCCCCCAGCCCTTCAACCAACCTCCCGTCCACCTTCAGGACGTTCAGCCCCCCTAAGAAGTGCCTCATCCCCTCAGGCCCCGCAAGGGGTTCGAACTCATACAACCGACTGTAAAACTCCTTGAACGCCTTATTCACCCCTGCTGAATCTCCTACCAGTTTCCCGTCCCCATCCTTTGCTTTCCTCATCTCCCTGGCTGCCTCCCTTTTTCTAAGCTGCTGTGCAAGCATCCTGATGGCCTTCTCCCCGTGATCATAGATCACCCCCCCTCAACTTCCTCAGCTGCTCCACTGCCCTCCCTGTAGTTAACAAGCCAAACTCGGCCTGTATCCTCCGTTGTTCCATTAAAAGCACTGCCACAGGGTCTCCGCATACCACATGTCGACCTGCAATATCTGCTTTATCCGTCTCTGCTCTGTCCACCTTCTCCCTGTGGGCCCCTTATTGAGATCAGCTCCCCTCTAAACACCGCCTTCAATGCCTCCCAGACCACCGCTGCCGAAACTTCACCCGTGTCATTGACTTCTATTTAGTTCTGAATACATTTCCACAGCCGCCCACACACCTCTTCGTCAGCTAAATGTCCCACGTCCAGCGTCCAGTGCGGGCGCTGGCTACTCTCCCTGCTAACCTGCAGGTCAACCCAGTGCGGGGCATGATCTGAGATTGTGATCGCCGAATAATCCAAGTCATTTATAAAACCCACAAAGAGCAGAGGCCCCAGAACAGATCCCTGTGGGACACCACTGGTCACCGACCTCCAGGCGGAATACTTTCCATCCAATACCAGTCGCTGTCTTCTTTCAGCCAGCCAATTCTGTATCCGGACTGCCAGATTTCCCTGTATCCCATGCCACCTAACTTTCTGAATGAGCCTACCATGGGGAACCTGATCAAATGCCTTACTGAAATCCATATACACCACATCCACTGCCCGACCTTCAGCAATGTGTCTCGTCACATACTCAAAGAATTCAATGAGGCCTGTGAGGCATGACCTGCCCCTCACAAAGCCATAGATTTCATAGAATTTACAGTGCAGAAGGAGGCCATTCATTCCATCGAGTCTGCACTGGCTCTTGGAAAGAACACCCTATCCAACCCCACACCTCCACCCTATCCCCATAACCCAGTAACCCCACCCAACACTAAAGGCAATTTTGGACACTAAGGGCAATTTAGCATGGCCTCCACCTAACCTGCACATCTTTGGACTGTGGGAGGAATCCGGAGCACCCAGAGGAAACCCACGCACACACGGGGAGAAGGTGCAGACTCCGCACAAACAGTGACCCAAGCCGGGAATCGAACCTGGGACCCTGAGCTGTGAAGCAATTGTGCTAACCACTATGCTACCATGCTTTACAAGCCAGCTATTAGCCCACCATGCTGACTATCTTTAATCAAACTATGTTTTTCTAAATAATCATAAATCTCAGAATCCTTTCCAGTATTTTGCTCACCACAGACATAAGACTGACTGGTCTATAATTCCCAGGGATTTCCCTATTCCCTTTCTTGAACAGGGGAACAACATTCGCCTCCCTCCAATCATCCGGTACTACTCCAGTGGAGAGTGAGGACGCAAAGATCATCGCCAATGGAGCAGCAATCTCCTCCCTCACTTCCTGTAGTAAGCTTGGGTATATCCCGTCTGGCCCAGGGGACTTATCTGATTTAATGCTTTTCAAAATTTCCAGCACATCCTCCTTCTTAATATCGACCTGTTTGAGACTATTAACGTGGTTCACGCTGTTCATATGAGCAACAAGATCCCTCTCTCCACTGAATACTGAAGCAAAATTTAAGGCCTCCCGTACCTCCTCAGATTCTAGGCACAAGCATTTAATAAAGGCAGGACTTTAATCATGGATGATTTTAATCTTCATGGAGATTGGGAAAATTAAATTGACAGAGGAAGCCATGAGGAAGAATTCATTGAGTTTATTTGGGACAGCTTCCTAGAACAATATGTTGTGAATCAAACCAGGAATTAGGCTACTTTGGACATGGCAATGTGTAATGAGGCAGGTTTAACAGACCAGAGTAAATCTGAGTTTATAAACTCAGAGTAAAAGATCTGTCTGACTCACTGTCCCACCAAGTCCCAGAGGAGGAAAGGACAGTTTCTGACCCACTGTCCCACCCAGTGCCATGAGGGGGAAAGGACAGTGTCTGACCCACTGTCCCACCCAGTGCCAGAGGGGGAAAGGACAGTATCTGACCCACTGCCCCACCCAGTCCCAGAGGGGGAAAGGACAGTGTCTGACCCACTGTCCCACCCAGTCCCAGAGGGGGAAAGGACAGTGTCTGACCCACTGTCCCACCCAGTCCCAGAGAGGGAAAGAACAGCGTCTGACCCAGTCCCAGAGGGGGAAAGGACAGTGTCTGACCCACTGTCCCACCCAGTCCCAGATGGGGAAAAGGATAGTGTCTGACCCACTGTCCCACCCAGTCCCAGATGGGGGAAAGGATAGTGTCTGACCCACTGTCCCACCCAGTCCCAGAGGGGAAAGGGCAGTGTCTGACCCACTATCACACTGATATTAATTGAGACAGGGCTGTCGGCATCAATCCTCCCAAGAATTTTTAGGTTCCATGAGTGAATGAATAATAAGACATTCATGTGGAGAATGTTTACTTAATTATTGGTTGTTGTAACTAACATGATGTGGGCATGATCAGCAAGACTAGCATTTATTACCCATCCCTAATTGCCCCTTGACAAGGTGGTGCTGAGCTGTATTCTTGAAGCTGCTGCAGTCCCTGAGGTGTAGGTACATTCACCATGCTGTTAGGGAGGGAGCTCCAAGATTTGGACACTGAAGGAACGGCCGGTATATTTCCCAGTCAGGATGGGGAGTGACTTGGAGGGAGCTGATGTAATATGATTTCTAAATCCTTTCCAATGGAATCTACATGAAGCACCTTAATGGAGGCTGTTGGATGATGGAGATCAGCATCTACAGAACACTCTTCGTACAATTCATGCAGGATTAGTAATTCACCATCCTGTCTGTTTCTTGGAGCTATTCCCATCATAGCTGATTGTTTTCCTGGACTGTGTGATGGGGGCTTCCTGTTTCAGAGCTCTTGTCTTTTTGTCCTTTATATTAGAACAGAAGATGCAATTTCTGAGGACCCAAAACCAGCACCTTGTTCTGCATTATCGAAAAGAGTCACATGTTGTTCTTTGTTGGGCATCTTGAAAAACATTCAGGTAGATAAGTCCCCAGGGCCGGATGGGATCTACCACAGAATACTGAGGTAGGTAAAGGAGGAAATTGGTGGGGCCTTGATAGAAATCGTTGAATCCTCATTGCGACATCACCTGTAGCCAGAGAACTGGAGAATAGCTAATGTTGTTCCTTTGTTTAAGAAGAGTAGCAGAGATAATCCAGGAAATTACAGGCCGGTGAGCCTTACGTCAGTAGTTGGGAAATGATTGGAGAGGATTTTTCGGGATAGGATTTACTCCCATTTGGAAACAAATGGACTTGTTAGCGAGAGGCAGCACGGTTTTGTGAAGGGGAGGTCGTGTCTCACTAACTCGATTGAGTTTTTTGAGGAAGTGACAAAGATTATTGATGAATGTAGGGCAGCGAAGTCCCATGGACTTCAGTAAAGCCTTTGACAAGGTCCTTCATGGCAGATTGGTACAGAAGGTGAAGTCTCACGGGATCAAATGTGAGCTGGGAAGATGGATACAGAACTGGCTGGGTCATAGAAGACAGAGGGTAGCAGTGAAAGGGTGCATTTCTGAATGGAGGGCTGTGGCTGGTGGTGTTCCACAGTGATCAGTGCTGGGGCCTTTGCTGGTCTTAGTATGGTAAGAAGTCTTACAACACCAGGTTAAAGTTCAACTGGTTTGTTTCGAATCACTAGCTTTTGGAGCGCTGCTCCTTCCTCAGGTGAATGCAGAGGTATGTTCCAGAAACATATATATAGACAAATTCTTAGTATGGATAGTGATTAGGACCATCAGAGGATACAGCAGGATATGGATCAGTTGGAGATTTGGGCGAAGAAATGGCAGATGGAGTTTAATCCGAACAAATGTGAGGTAATGCATTTTGGAAGATCGAAGACAGGTGCGAAATATACAGTAAATGGCAGAACCCTTAAGAGTATTGACAGGCAGAGGGATCTGGGTATACAGGTACACAGGTCACCGAAAGGGGCAACACAGGTTGAGAAAGTAGGCAAGAAGGCATACGGAATGCTTGCCTTCATTGGTCGGGTTATTGAGTATAAAATCTGGCAAGTCATGCTGCAGCTAAATAGAATACAGTGTTCAATTCTGGTCACCACACTACCAGAAGGATGTGGAGGCTTTGGAGAGGGTGCAGAAGAGGTTTACTTGGATGTTGCCTGGTATGGAGTGTATTAGCTATGAGGGGAGGTTGGATAAACTCAGTTTGCTCTCACTAGAATGACGGAGGTTGACGGGCGACCTGATAGAAGTCAACAAAAGTATGAGGAGCAGGAACAGAGTGGATAATCAGACGCTTTTCCCAGGGTAGAAAAGTCAATTACTCGGGGACATAGGTTTCAGGTGCGAGGAGGAAAGTTTAGAGGAGATGTGCGAGGGACGTTTTTTACACAGAGGGTGGTGAGTGCCTGGAACTCGCTGCCGGCGAGGTGGTGGAAGCAGGGACGATAGTGACATTTAAGAGGCATCCTGTCGAATGCGTGAATAGGATGGGAATAGAGGGATACGGCCCGGAAGTGCAGAAGGTTTTAGTTTACAGGGGCATCATGATCGGCACAGGCTTGGAGGGCTGCAGAGCCTGTTCTTGTGCTGTACTGTTCTTTGGAGTTTGTTCTTTTGGCATTTGCCTTTGTGACACTCTAAGGAATGTGTTAGGAGGAGGAGAAAACCTTCGTGGTTGAATAATTGGGACATTGCTGGATAGTTGGAATGAAAGTAGAATTAGATAGAGCAACACTACCACCCCCTGGCAATATGCGGTATTGCAGGAATAACATTCGATTTTAAAAAACCAATCTCCACCTAATGGCTGCCGGTGATATTGCAAAGAAACGTTTCCTTCTTCAATTAACCAGTGGGTAATGCCGTATAAATATAGTTCACTTGCTTCTTGTCAGCAAAACAGTACACATAAAAAACAAACTCTGTCTACAGGTGTATTTAAAGCCTGGTTATTTCGAACAATCTTTTAAAATTATTTAGTAAGAACAGGGGGAGGCCATTCAGAGCTCGTTTGTTTCACCGTTCAACTGGATCAATCATCTTATTTATTATCAGGACCATTGTCACTACTTTTCTGATGATATACCTCCTGGGTTACTCTGTATCGGCGTTTATTGAGGGACAAGAACAACTTTTGACATAATACTTTTTGTGGAGTTACACCGCCATCTGCTGGCTGAAAGCGACATTTTACAAATTATTTTTGTCCCGTAGTACCGCTTCCGAGCACGTGGTGGGGCTATTGCACAGCTTTTTTCCAAATGTTTTAATTTTGTTGATAAGACAATTCTGTTGACTGTATTTTCTAACGAGTTCAAGGCCAATGACGTTTTTTAAAAAATATAAATTTAGAGTACCCAATTCATTTTTGTTTCCAATTAAGGGGCAATTTAGCGTGGCCAATCCAGCTAGCCTACACATCTTTGGGTTGTGTACCCAATTCATTTTTGTTTCCAATTAAGGGGCAATTTAGCATGGCCAATCCAGCTAGCCTACACATCTTTGTGTTGTGGGGGCGAAACCCACGCAAATACGGGGAGAATGTACAAACTCCACACGTCAGTGATCCAGAGCCAGGATCGAACCTGGGACCTAGGCGTCGTGAGGCATCAGGGCTAACCCACTGCGCCACCGTGCTGCCCTATGACGTTTTCAGTCATGCAACGAACGGCACTCTGAAACTTCGAAGACATTTGCTGTTGTAAAGTAAGTGGAAATGTACAGGAAAAAAGAAAGAGAACACGAGAAACAAGCTGTCCCAATTCTCCACGGCACCTTTCTATTAATCGCATTTTCACAGTCCAGGGTCACAAACTATCCCCCGAGGTGAAAGTGATTTATTGTACTTTCTTCAAGTTCGTGTACAGTCTTCACTGCTGGAGATTGTCTCTAAATGCAGATTGCCAAATCAGAACATCTCTGTTCAGTCTGTTAGCATGACCCTGAGCTCGCAGGCGCCTGTCCTTTTCATTCTCTGTCCCAATTTCACTGCAACTTTGCTGTTTTGCCCATCTGCACTGTTCCAATGAAGCTTAATCAAAGAAAGGACATTTTTGTTGAGGCTCTTCATCACTCAACATCGCGTTCAACAATTTTAGATCGTAAATGTTATCCCTATTTTTTCAGAGAGAATCTTCGATTCTCATTTGTGTCCACTTTTGGATGTTACTTTGTTTCTTTACTTGTCCCATTATCATCACTTTTTGTCATTTAATCTCACCTTCCCTCCATTACAGGTCTCCCCTTACCCTGCCCTTGTACATGCTTAAAATCCGTCAGATCTCAACCCTTTTATCGAGTTCAGATAATAAGGTACAATCACTAAACGTTAACTCCACTTCTCTCTGTACAGATGCTGCCGGGTCTGCTAAGATTTTCCAGCGTTTTCTGTTTTTATTTCGGATTTCAGCAGCCGAGCTCCTTTGCATTTGTACGAAGTCTTACAACACCAGGTTAAAGTCCAACAGGTTTGTTTCGATGTCACTAGCTTTCGGAGCGCTGCTCCTACCTCAGGTGTCTCCTTCACCTGAGGAAGGAGCAGCACTCCGAAAGCTAGTGACATCGAAACAAACCTGTTGGACTTTAACCTGGTGTTGTAAGACTTCGTACTGTGCTCACCCCAGTCCAACGCCGGCATCTCCACATCTTTGCATTTGTGTTAGCGCCATCTGGTGGATGTGATCGGCACTGAATGATATTTGGCTGCAGTGCCGTTTCTCGCCAGTCGGTGGCGGTGCTGTACCCTTTGCACCGAATTCTCAGCGCCGCCTGTGGAATAATTTATTGGCGAGACCATGCAGACGCTGCGACAACGAATGAACGGACATCGCGCAACAATCACCAGGCAGGAATGTTCCCTTCCAGTCGGGGAACACTTCAGCAGTCAAGGGCATTCAGCCTCTGATCTCCGGGTAAGCGCTCTCCAAGGCGGCCTTCAGGACGCGTGACAACACAGAATCGCCGAGCAGAAACTTATAGCCAAGTTCCGCACACATGAGTGCGGCCTCAACCGGGACCTGGGATTCATGTCGCATTACATTCATCCCCCACCATCTGGCCTGCAAAATCCTACCAACTGTCCTGGCTTGACACAATTCACACCTCTTTAACCTGGGGTTACCCCACCTCTGGATCTGTAAAGATTTAATCACCTGCTAATGGTCGCATTCCAAGCATTGTTTGGCATCTTTGAATTTGTCTATATATATGTTTCTGGAATATACCTCTTCATTCACCTGTGGAAGGAGCAGCGCTCCGAAAGCTAGTGACATTGAAACAAACCTGTTGGACTTTAACCTGGTGTTGTAAGTCTTCGTACTGTGCTGACCCCAGTCCAACGCCGGCATCTCCACATCATGGATAATTTATTGACAGCAGTACTGGTCATCGCCAGCAGGTGACAATATTGCACTGACTAGTTTTTAAAGTTCAACGAGAAACAGGTTTAAACACCGATTTTCCGCACTATCTACATGTTGTTTGATATATTTAACATGTTAAAAGTCTATAGATCTTTAATTTACTCAATGACTGAGTCTCCATACTCCCCTCGAATAGAGAATTTCATAGATTTACCACTCTCTGTTCCCGGTTCCTCATGAACACTAAGGACCTCACCAACATCAACCTCACCAACATCTCACTCAATCCCTCCACTGCCTCTGTGTTGTCAAACTGCTTGTCTAATGTACTTTGGATGTGTTAAAACTTCCTCCTTATAAACTCTGCTGTCCATCACAAAGCTCATTCCCTCACCACTGAACCCAATCCTTCTCCACATTCGCTGTTGTTTGAACCAGATTGTTTTCATGTTGTGGAGATGCCGGTATTGGACTGTGGTGAGCAAAGTGAGAAGTCTTACAACACCAGGTTAAAGCCCCACAGGTTTGTTTCGAATCACTAGCTTCCGGAGGAAGGAGCAGTGCTCCGTAAGCTTGTGAATCAAAACAAACCTGTTGGACTTGAACCTGGTGTTGTCAGACTTCATACAGATTGTTTTCAGCCTGGGTGTCCTATTTAACCTGGATCAGAGCTTCAGACCACAAATCCTCATCATCACCAAAACCAGCTAAATCCACCATCACAACACCACCTCACTCCAGCCCCGCCTCAGTTCATCAACTCAAACCTTCATCAATCTCTTTATCCCCTTTGGACTCAACCATACCCTCCGATGCCAAGGGCCTGATCTCTGCAATTTACCCCCCTCCCCCAAACCCCTTCCCTGATGGTTCCTGTCTTCCATGTGTCTGATAGGCTCCAGGAAAACCAAGAAACCAAAAAAGAGTGCAGCCTGGAACATTCAACATTGACATGGCTCAAAGACTCCACAAGACTGCAAAAATGGCAGGGCCCTTGGGCATCTGTGAAATGGTGCTAATGGTGGTTACAGGGTATTGTTGCATGCATCACCCTCCACCACAGGTCACCAAGATTGAGGGGGAGGACACCTCCGTAGAGGGACTTCCAGTGGTGATCTCCGCTGCCAGACGCAACGAGGCACGCCAAGGCATTTCTAAATGGCGGGCAAGGGCAAGGAGGTGGATGGTGTGCAGCAGCAGCCCGTACAGGAAACCCCGCCACGCGGTGTGAAAAGGCACGGAGGGTTAAGGACTGTTTAGCACAGGGCTAAATCACTGGCTTTGAACGCAGACCAAGGCAGGCCAGCAGCACGGTTCAATCCCCGTACCAGCCTCCCCGAACAGGCGCTGTAATGTGGCGACTAGGGGCTTTTCATAGTAACTTCATTTGAAGCCTACTTGTGACAATAAGCGATTCTCATTTCATTTTTTTCATTTTCATTTATCCCATAATCCTTGGGGAATATGAGCTTCCCCAATGAGGGGGGAGGGTGGGGCAATCATTAGCAGTAGAGCTGTATAAATAGAGCTGGCCAGGGTGGTACTGGCTGGAGAAGGAATCAGTAGTGAACTGCTGGTACTCTGAGGATATTGTTTTTTTAAAGTAAATGTTTTCCAAATAAGGGGCAATTTAGCGTGGCCAATCCACCTACCCTACACATCTTTGGGTTGTGCAGGTGAAATCCATGCAGATACGAGGAGAATGTGCAAGCTCCACACAGACAGTGACCCAGGGCCGGGATCGTACCCCGGTCCTCAGCACCGTGAGGCACCGTGTACATATTGGTGTAAATAAAGTTACTTTCTGTCTGACTCTACAAAAACATGGCCCTCACAAAAGTGGGTTACAGGGTTATGGAACGGGACGGGCCAGTGTGCCTGGCTAGGGTGCCCTTTCAGAGGGTTGGTGCAGACTTGATGGGCTGAATGGCCTCATTCTGCACTGTCAGGATTCGGTGATTCTGTGACCTGCAGCAAATATTCTCCAAACCTCTTGTCTCAGGAAAACAGTCACATTATTTTCCAATCAATCAATGTCAGGGAAGCGCCTCACTCCGGAGACCCAATCTCGTGAATCTTATCTGCACTCTCGCTCTCAAATATCGTCACATATGTTTCATGAAGTGTGAGTCTCTTTATGCTCCACACAATGCTTCAGTTGAGGAAGAACCAATCTTCTATAGAAATGTATCATATTTCACTTGCTCTTCTATGACCCAATGATAAAGCCTCGGGTTATGTATGTTTTATTAACGGCTCTATCAAACTCTCCTGTCACATTCCCTTATCTACATATGTGCCCAGGTCCCGCTGCTCCTGTGGCAACACTACAATTGGACCCCTTATTTTATACAAATCTGTTTCCTACCACTCAGCTAAATTTCCAGCCATGTTACTACTGTCCCTTTTATTCCATGAGCTATAACATTGGTCAATAGCTTTAAATTCCTGGGGGTCACCATCACCATCAGTCTGTCCTGGTCATATTTTCTCATATACCCATGCTTGTTTTCTTCATTAATCCATTAATCTTCCCAAGTGAATATTAACTTTGTCCTGAATTATTGTTTCTCAAAGTTTTCCCATGACAAAAGTAACAAATAATTCTCAGTACTCCACATGGCATTGATATAGGTGACGGTGAATTGAAGTGAAAGTGCGTAAATGGGTTTGAGATACAGACCACACCCGATCTACTCAAAAGACAGAAAAGTCTGAGTAACTTGCTCCTGTTCGTAGCTTCCTGCGACTTGCTCAGTTTACGAATCTGCAGACATTCTGCTCCTTGCAATTCACTCATAGTCATAGAATTTACAGTGCAGAAGGAGGCCATTCGGCCCATCGAGTCTGCACCGGCTCTTGGAGAGAGCACCCTACCCAAGGTCAACACCTCCACCCTATCCCCACAACCCAGTAACCCCACCCAACACTAAGGGCAATTTTGGACAATAAGGGCAATTTATCATGGCCAATCAATGCCACATTCGGCTCAAGTGAATGTTTCAGGTTTGAAAACAAAACGGAGCAAAACAATTCTCTTCATCCCTCATCTTGTCCCATTGAAGAAAATGATTAACAGATCGTTCATTTTGTTCACTATTTGTAGATTCTCGCTGAGTGTTAAATGGCTGCTGCATTTTCCTACCTCAAGGCATCCACCGCAATGGCCAGTACGACATTCCATTTGTAGGAAATGTCTGGAATTAAACAGATGCTGGAAATACACAATAGCATCTTTCGGAGACAGAGACAGACAGAGTTAATTTCACTATCTTTCCCCAGCCATTTCATTTTGTTCCCAGTGCTGTATAAGATTGGTGAGGTAACAGGTATTAAGCAAATGCAGAGACAGGGGAAGCAGTCAGGGGATGTGCTTTTCCACAGTGTACCCGAGGTGGCAGATTCTTGCTGTACTTCAACTAAAATAGAAACAGCCAAATATTTTCTCTTGTTCACAGATGCTGGTTTTTCCAGTGTAGATATTCCTCGAGCCAAGTCTACATCAGTTGGAATATACTTTAAACGTATATCAAAACCTCCTTGTTCAAAGACCACCAAGTGCTTGAATGGGTTTGTGTCTGACAGAGATGTTTGCATTTATTTAATTGTATGATTAAACCAACGTAGAACTCTGTGCGACAATTTTAATCTCACATAGTCCAAAGATGTGCGGGTTAGGTGGATGGCCATGCTAAATTGCTCCTAAATGTCCAAAGGTTGGATGGGGTTCCAGGGATTGGGCGGGAGATTGTGCCTGGTGAGTGTTCTTTCGAAGGGTCAGTGCAGACTCGATGAGCTGAATGGCCTCCTTCTGCACTGCAGGGATTCTATGATATCTGGCCCTTTAGGTCAGGCTAAGCGACAATATCCCATTGCTGCAGAATCCCTCAGGGCTGTCGGGATATAATAGGGGATTTAGAGGAACAGGGAATAGTTTAGAAACAGCCTCCTGCACCAACCCACCTATTTGGCCAGGGGGGAAATGCTGATGGGTCGGGCAGACTGACCATTGACTAAACCATTTTGAATGAAGTCACCCCCCCGCATTCATCCAATTGGGACAAGCCCATCTTCCAGATTGAATTCCCTTCATCCACGACACAGGGGCACGATTCTCCACTCCCTCACCGGTTGGGAGAATCGCCCGGGCCGCCAAAATTTCCGGGGATCCCGGTCCGACGCCCTCCCGCGATTCTCCCAAGTGGCAGGAACGGCCCGGTCGAGTTTCGCCGGCCGCAGGCCGGAGAATCGCCAGAGGCACCCAAAATGGCGATTCTCCGGCACCCCCGCTATTCTGAGGCCCGGATGGGCCGAGCGGTCAGGGCAAAACGGCGGGTTCCCCCCGGCGGCGTCCACACCTGCTCGCTGCAGTCGTGGGCGGTGCGTGAACGCTGGGGGGGGGGGGGGGGGGGCGGCCTGTGGGGGGGTGAGGGGGGATCCTGCACCGGGCTTTACCTGGAATGTGGGGTGGCCCGCGATCGGTGCCCACCGATTGTCGGGCCGTCCTCTCTGAAGAACAAAAGAACAAAGAAATGTGCAGCACAGGAACAGGCCCTTCGGCCCTCCAAGCCCGTGCCGACCATGCTGCCCGACTAAACTACAATCTTCTACACTTCCTGGGTCCGTATCCCTCCATTCCCATCCTATTCATGTATTTGTCAAGATGCCCCTTAAATGTCACTATCATCCCTGCTTCCACCACCTCCTCCGTTAGCGAGTTCCAGGCACCCACTACCCTCTGCGTAAAAAACTTGCCTCGTACATCTACTCTAAACCTTGCCCCTCTCACCTAGTAATTGACCCCTCTACCCCGGGGAAAAGCCTCTGACTATCCACTCTGTCTAAGCCCCTCATAATTTTGTAGACCTCTATCAGGTCGCCCCTCAACCTCCTTCGTTCCAGTGAGAACAAACTGAGTTCATTCAACCGCTCCTCATAGCTCATGCCCTCCATACCAGGCAACATTCTGGTAAATCTATTCTGCACTCTCTCTAAAGCCTCCACATCCTTCTGGTAGTGTGGCGACCAGAATTGAACACTATACTCCAAGTGTGGCCTAACTAAGGTTCTATACAGCTGAAACATGACTTGCCAATTCTTATACTCAATACCCCGGCCAATGAAGGCAAGCATGCCGTATGCCTTCTTGACTAGCTTCTCCACCTGTGTTGCCCCTTTCAGTGACCTGTGGACCTGTACTCCTAGATCTCTTTGACTTTCAATACTCTTGAGGGTTCTACCATTCACTGTATATTCCCTACCTGCATTAGACCTTCCAAAATGCATTACCTCACATTTGTCCGGATTAAACTCCATCTGCCATCTCACCGCCCAAGTCTCCAAACAATCTAAATCCTGCTGTATCCTCTGACAGTCCTCATCGCTATCCGCAATTCCACCAACCTTTGTGTCGTCTGCAAACTTACTAATCAGACCAGTTACATTTTCCTCCAAATCATTTATATATACTACAAACAGCAAAGGTCCCAGCACTGATCCCTGTGGAACACCACTGGTGTTTCTTCCTTCCTTCCGCGGCCCCGCAAGATCCGTCCCCCATCTTCTTACGGTGCGGATTTAGAGAGGGCGACAACCACGCATGCGCGGGTGACGCCCGTAATGCGGCGCCGGCCGCGTCATCTATCCGCCGCCGCTTTTACGCAGGCGACAAGGCCTGGCGCGTGTAGATGACGCGGCCCCGATCCTGGCCCGTTGTCAGGTCCTGAATCGGTCGGGACCGGGGCCGTTCCGCGCCGTTGTGAACCTCGACGCCATTCACGACGGCGCGGCCACTTCGGCGTGGGAGTGGAGAATCCCGCCCAGGATTTTCACCGGGTTGGATATTTCCAACGGATTCTGGGCAATGCCTCTTGACGTGGATTCCCAATCTAAATTCACCTTTACAACAGGGGAAAGACAATTTACCTGGACCCGAGTCCCACAGGAGTTTCAGACCAGTCCGGGGAGATTCCACCCAAATATGGCCAAAGCCATTGAGGAAATAGATTTTACAGGGACAGGGGGAGTTTTACTGCAAGACGTGGATGACCTCCTTTAGACCTCCGATGGCCATAGGAGCCACACCCTGGAGTTAATACAATTACTGCCAGTCAGCGAGGACGCAGGACTAAAAATTAACCCTACAAAGGCTCAAGTGGGACAAGCAACAGTCACCTACCCGGGTGAGCTCATTTCTCAGGGATCCAAGACATTGCCCCCTGAACGGAGACAGGCCATTCGGCCCTTCCAATTCCCCGGACTGTCCGAGGGCTCCGGCAGATACTGGGACTGTTTAACTATTGCCCGAACTTTATAGACAACTGTGCAGGAATAGTCAGGCCCATTCCCAATCTGGGAAAAGGGGGCCGAGCTTCAAGTGAGGAATGACAAAGGGCAGAATGGACAGAGGAGTGTCAGGGGACATTTACCCCATTAAACAGCGAATGGCAACAGCTCCAGCGTTAGTGCTGCCAGATTTGAGTGGCCCATTCCATTGATACTATCCCAACAACAGCAATGACTACACTGCTGTAGTGAGGCAGCTACACGGACACTGGGAGCGAGCTGCAGCTTATTACTCTAACCCGCGATCAGCAGTCGCTGTGGGGCTGAGCAGATCCATTCCAGCAATGGACTGTGCAGCCTGCCCAGTGAAAGGGAGGGAACCGTTCACGGTGCTGGGGGAAATAGTCTGACACACGGGACATGGCATCGTGCAAATGGTCAATCTGGGGAGGCTGAAGCCCGGGTCTGATGTCAGAAGAGCTCAATGGGCGAGTCTGCTACTGCCCCCCAATGGCCGGATGACCACAGTCAGGGATGATGGGAGTAACCCCGAGGATATCTGAATGTTGAAGGCGAGGATCATGTTTGCGATACAGAGACAGGGGATGAGGAAGTGGACAGAGTGAGGCAGGAACCACTGGAAGGGGCGGAGATAACGTTATTTGTGGATTGATCCCGGAAAATAACAGCCGGGGACCCGGGAACAGGATGGGCAGTGGCCCAAGGCGGGTTCCTGAAGGCAAGCGGCCGGGTAGCGGCCAGTAAATCAGCCCAAGGAGCAGAGTTAGCGGCCCTGATAGAAGCATTGAGACTATCCAGGGGCAGGCGAGTCAATATCTCCACCGAGAGCCGCTGTGCCTTTGGTGCAGGACATGACTGTGCGGGAGCCCGGAGTGGGCGAGGGGACGTCAGCTCTGGTGGGCAGCCGCTCCCACAGGAAACACTGATCGAGAACTTACCCAAACATTCAAGAGACAGAGGAGGCGGCAGTTATTAAAATCAAAGGCCACAGGAGAATGCAAAGCCCTGAACAGACAGGAGATGATCAGACAGACAGAGCAGCCACAGAGGCAGCGGCACAGGAAGAAGCGGAGGGAGAGGACAGTGTAGCTGTCTCCAGCCTGACAGAAGTGAATATACTGAATGGACACAATAGTTCAAAGGCAGAGTGGGGGGAATGGGGAGCAATCCCAGATTGTGATGGGGTCTGGAGGAAAGAAGGAAAGGTCGTTGCCCCGAAAAGTATCAGAAACTGTTACTAGCAGTTTCCTACATTTGACTCCTATTTATTGACTACAGCTCCGTCTTCAACACCACAATCCCAGCCAAGCTCATATCAAAGCTCCAAAACCTACGACATGGCTCCTCCCTCTGCAACTGGATCCTCGATTTTCTGACCAACAGACCACAATCAGTAAGAATGAACAACAACACCTCCTCCGCAACAGTCCTCAACACCGGCGCCCCGCAAGGCTGCGTACTTAGCCCCCTACTCTACTCCCTGTACAAACACAACTGCGTGGCAAAACTTGGTTCCAACTCCATCTACAAGTTTGCTGACGAAACGACCATAGTGGGCCGGATCTCGAATAACGACGAGTCAGAATACAGGAGGGAGATAGAGAACTTAGTGGAGTGGTGTAGCGACAACAATCTCTCCCTCAATGCCAGCAAAACTAAAGAGCTGGTCATTGACTTCAGGAAGCAAAGTACTGTACACACCCCTGTCAGCATCAACGGGGCCGAGGTGGAGATGGTTAGCAGTTTCAAATTCCTAGGGGTGCACATCTCCAAAAATCTACACTGGTCCACCCACGTCAACAATACCACCAAGAAAGCACAACAGCACCTATACTTCCTCAGGAAACTAAGGAAATTCGGCATCTCCACATTGAGTCTTACCAACTTTTACAGATGCACCAGAGAAAGCATCCTATCAGGCTGCATCACAGCCTGGTATGGCAACTGCTCAGCCCAGGACCGCAAGAAACTTCAGAGAGTCGTGAACACCGCCCAGTCCATCACACAAATCTGCCTCCCATCCATTGACTCCATCTACACCTCCCGCTGCCTGGGGAAAGCAGGCAGCATAATCAAAGATCCCTCCCACCTGGCTTACTCGCTCTTCCATCGGGCAGGAGATACAGAAGTCTGAAAACACGCACGAACAGACTCAAAAACAGCTTCTTCCCCACTGTCACCAGACTCCTAAATGACCCTCTTATGGACTGATTTCATTAACACTACACCCTGTATGCTTCATCCGATGCCAGTGCTGATGTAGTTACATTGTATATGTTGTGTTGCCCAATTATGTATTTTCTTTTATTCCCTTTTCTTCTCATGTACTTAATGATCTGTTGCGCTGCTCACAGAAAAATACTTTTCACTGTACCTCGGTACACGTGACAATAAACAAATCCAATCCAATCCAATTCCCACGGGACACAACACACCGGCCGGAATAAAATGTTGGGCCTGATGGGCCGGTGCTGGTGGTGGGAGGGGTTAGGAAGGGACACAGCCCAGTTATTACCTGTGCCCAATATAACCCTGGAAAAGCAACGGCAATAAAACTTCACCACCAGGGACCCTGGGAACAAACACAAACTGATCTCACCGGCCCATTCCCCCCATCAGAGGGAAAGAGGGATTGTTTAGTAATAATAGATCAGTTCACCAGATGGATGGAAGCATTCCCCACCCAGGGCTGCTCTGCCTTGACTGCGGCTAAAATATTCACGGGAGAAAGAATCCCAAAATGGGGAGTTCCAACTGAAATGGAGCCAGACCCGGGCACTCATTTCCCCGGGAATATTGTCAGGGAAGTGAGCAAACAGACGGGGATTGAGCAGAAATTCCACAAATCCTATCACCCACAAAGCTGTGGAATGGTTGCAAGAATGAATCTTAAATCATCGATAGCAAAGGCAATTCGGGAAACCGGGGAAGGCTGGGCAACAGTCTCTTCGGGAATTCTGATGTACCTACCAGCCACTCCAAACCCAAACTCCGGATTTCCACCCTTCGAGTTAATGACGGCCGAGACATGCAATTACCTGAGGGGTTATTCCGGGAGGAATAGAGGCGGGACCCCTCAGGGAGAGGATCCGGGAATATGGGAGGGAATTCAGCAACAATTCCACATGATTGGGAAAGAAGTTAGAGATGCACAAGCAGTACAGGATATAGAGCGAGAGGAGAAATGGGAAACACCAATAGTAGCTCAGCTCGGAGAGAGGAATATGGGAAAAGTGGGGCGGGAACGGAGCGGTTTGCAAATTTCTCCTCCAGCTCCTTCAGGCTAGAAAACTCCCCTCAATAAACATATCTCCCACCCTCTCAATCCCTGCTCTCTGCCATCTCCGGAACCCTCCATCCAGCCTTCCCGGGGGCAAACCGGTAATTATTACAGATTGGAGACCACACCGATGCTCCCTCCACTCCCACATGCCTCCTCAATTGCCCCCAGACCCTCAGGGCCGCCACCAGCACGGGGCTGGTGGAGTACCTTGTCGACTGGAACGGCAGAGGCGCCGTTACCAATGCCCCAAACTGGTGCCCTTGCACACGCTCCCATACCGACCCTCCCCCCACCACCCACTTCCAGATCATGGCTATGTTCACCGCCCAGTAATAATTACTGAAGTTTGGCAGTGCCAGCCCGCCCTCTCCCCTGGCTCCGCTCAAGCATTCCCTTTTTTACTCGCGGGGTCTTACCCGCCCATACAAAGCCAGTGATCACCTTATTAACCCGTTTAAAGAAGGACCGCAGAATAAAGACTGAAACACAAACAGGAATCTTGGGAGGACCGTCATTTTCACTGTCTGCACCCTCCCAGCTAGTGATAACGGGAGCACGCCCCACCTTCGGAAATCGGCCTTCATTTGCTCTACTAATCGGGCCAAATTTAACTTGTGAAGCCGTTCCCATTCGCATGCCAGCTGGATGCCGAGGTACTGAAACCTTCCCCCTACCACCCTAAACGGCAGCTCCCCCAATCGCCTCTTCTGCCTCATTGCCTGGACAGCAAAACATCTCACTTTTCTCCATATTTAGTTTATATCCCGAAAACCAGCCAAAATCCCCCAGAATCCTCATAATTTCATCCATCTCTTCCAGTGGGCCGGAAACATACAGGACAGGGTCGTCTGCGTAAAGCGAGACTCTGTGTTCCACTCCCCCCCCGGACCAGCCCCTTGAGGCTCGCAGCGCAGTTGCCAGCGGCTCTATGGCTAACGCGAACAGCAGTGGGGAGAGGGGGCATCCCTGTCTCATTCCCCGATGCAGCCTAAAATAGTCCGATGTTGACCTGTTCGTCTGTACGCTCATGACCGGAGCCTGATACAACAACCTGACCCAGTCAATAAAGCCCCGCCCGAATACGAACCGTCCCAGTGGCTCTCTCAGGTAGTCCCATTCTACCCGGTCAAAAGCCTTCTCTGCATTCATTGCGACCACTACCTCCACATCCCTACCTTCTGGGGGCATCATGATCACATTAATCAACCTTCTTACATTGGCCACCAACTGCCTACCCTTAATGAATCCCGTCTGGTCCTCCTCAATAACGTTTGGAACACTGTCTTCAATCCTAGAGGACACGATTTTGTCCAGCAGTTTGGCGTCCACAGGCAATAGGGATTTCGGCCTGTAGGACCCACATAGCTCCGGGTCCTTGTCCCACTTCAGGATTAATGAGATCGTGGCCTGTGACATTGTCGGGGGAAGCACCCCGCGTTCCCTCACCTCATTGAATGTCCTCATCAACAGTGGCCCCAATATCCCAGAGAACATTTTATAGAACTCCACTGGGTACCCATCCAGCCCCGGGGCTTTACCCGACTGCATGGCCTTCAGTCCCTCAGCTATTTCCTCCAACCCGATCGGGGCCCCCAGCCCTTCAACCAACCTCCCGTCCACCTTCAGGAAGCTCAGCCCCCCTAAGAAGTGCCTCATCCCCACAGGCCACGCAGGGGGTTCGAACTCATACAACCGACTGTAAAACTCCTTGAACGCCTTATTCACCCCTGCTGAATCTCCTACCAGTTTCCCGTCCCCATCCTTTGCTTTCCTCATCTCCCTGGCTGCCTCCCTTTTTCTAAGCTGCTGTGCAAGCATCCTGCTGGCCTTCTCCCCGTGATCATAGATCACCCCCCCCCCCCCTCACCTTCCTCAGCTGCTCCACTGCTCTCCCTGTAGTTAACAAGCCAAACTCCGCCTGTATCCTCCGTTGTTCCATTAAAAGCACTGCCTCAGGGTCTCCGCATACCAATGTCGACCTGCAATATCTCCTTTATCCGTCTCTGCTCTGTCCACCTTCTCCCTCTGGGCCCCTTATTGAGATCAGCTCCCCTCTAAACACCGCCTTCAATGCCTCCCAGACCACCGCTGCCGAAACTTCACCCATGTCGTTGACTTCTATGTAGTTCTGAATACATTTCCACAGCCGCCCACACACCTCTTCATCAGCTAAAAGCCCCACGTCCAGCCTCCAGTGCGGGTGCTGGCTACTCTCCATGCTAACCTGCAGGTCAACCCAGTGCGGGGCATGATCTGAGATTGTGATCGCCGAATAATCCAAGTCATTTATAAAGCCCACAAAGAGCAGAGGTCCCAGAACAGATCCCTGTGGGACACCACTGGTCACCGACCTCCAGGCGGAATACTTTCCATCCAATACCAGACGCTGTCTTCTTTCAGCCAGCCAATTCTGTATCCGGACTGCCAGATTTCCCTGTATCCCATGCCACCTAACTTTCTGAATGAGCCTACCATGGGGAACCTGATCAAATGCCTTACTGAAATCCATATACACCACATCCACTGCCCGACCTTCAGCAATGTGTCTCGTCACATACTCAAAGAATTCAATGAGGCCTGTGAGGCATGACCTGCCCCTCACAAAGCCATAGATTTCATAGAATTTACAGTGCAGAAGGAGGCCATTCATTCCATCGAGTCTGCACCGGCTCTTGGAAAGAACACCCTGTCCAACCCCACACCTCCACCCTATCCCCATAACCCAGTAACCCCACCCAACACTAAAGGCAATTTTGGACACTAAGGGCAATTTAGCATGGCCTCCACCTAACCTGCACATCTTTGGACTGTGGGAGGAAACCGGAGCACCCAGAGGAAACCCACGCACACACGGGGAGAACGTGCAGACTCCGCACAAACAGTGACCCAAGCCGGAAATCGAACCTGGGACCCTGAGCTGTGAAGCAATTGTGCTAACCACTATGTTACCATGCTTTACAAGCCAGCTATTAGCCCACTGTGCTAAACCATGCTGACTATCTTTAATCAAACTATGTTTTTCTAAATAATCATAAATCTCAGAATCCTTTCCAGTATTTTGCTCACCACAGACATAAGACTGACTGGTCTATAATTCCCAGGGATTTCCCTATTCCCTTTCTTGAACAGAGGAACAACATTCGCCTCCCTCCAATCATCCGGTATTACTCCAGTGGAGAGTGACGCAAAGATCATCGCCAATGGAGCAGCAATCTCCTCCCTCACTTCCTGTAGTAAGCTTGGGTATATCCCGTCAGGCCCTGGGGACATATCTGATTTAATGCTTTTCAAAATTTCTAGCACATCCTCCTTAATATCAACCTGTTTGAGACTATTAACTTGGTTCACGCTGTTCATATGAGCAACAAGATCCCTCTCTCCACTGAATACTGAAGCAAAATTTAAGGCCTCCCGTACCTCCTCAGATTCTCGGCACAAGCATTTAATAAAGGCAGTACTTTAATCATGGATGATTTTAATCTTCATATGGATTGGGAAAATTAAATTGACAGAGGAAGCCATGAGGAAGAATTCATTGAGTTTATTTGGGACAGCTTCCTAGAACAACATGTTGTGGATCAAACCATGAGTTAGGCTACTTTGGACATGGCAATGTGTAATGAGGCAGGTTTAACAGACCAGAGTAAATCTGAGTTTATAAACTCAGAGTAAAAGATCTGTCTGACTCACTGTCCCACCAAGTCCCAGAGGAGGAAAGGACAGTATCTGACCCACTGTCCCACCCAGTGCCAGAGGGGGAAAGGACAGTGTCTGACCCACTGTCCCACCCCGTGCCAGAGGGGGAAAGGACAGTATCTGCCCCACTGCCCCACCCAGTCCCAGAGGGGGAAAGGACAGTGTCTGACCCACTGTCCCACCCAGTCCCAGATGGGGGAAAGAATAGTGTCTGACCCACTGTCCCACCCAGTCCCAGAGGGGAAAGGCAGTGTCTGACCCACTATCACACTGATATTAATTGAGACAGGGCTGTCGGCATCAATCCTCCCAACAATTTTTAGGTTCCATGAGTGAATTAATAAAAAGACATTCATGTGGCGAATGTTTACTTAATTATTGGTTGTTGTAACTAACATGATGTGTGTAATTCTGGTAACTAATTTCTCATTCATTTCCAGGATGTGGGAGTGATCAGCAAGACCAGCATTTATTACCCATCCCTAATTGCCCCTTGACAAGGTGGTGCTGAGCTGTATTCTTGAAGCTGCTGCAGTCCCTGAGGTGTAGGTACATTCACCATGCTGTTAGGGAGGGAGCTCCAAGATTTGGACACTGAAGGAACAGCCGGTATATTTCCCAGTCAGGATGGGGAGTGACTTGGAGGGAGCTGATGTAATATGATTTCTAAATCCTTTCCAATGGACTCTACATGAAGCATCTTAATGGAGGCTGTTGGATGATGGAGATCAGCATCTACAGAACACTCTTCGTACAATTCATGCAGGATTAGTAATTCACAATCCTGTCTGTTTCTTGGAGCTATTCCCATCATAGCTGATTATTTTCCTGGTCTGTGTGATGGGGGCTTCCTGTTTCAGAGCTCTTGTCTTTTTGTCCTTTATATTAGAGCAGAAGATGCAATTTCTGAGGACCCAGAACCAGAACCTGGTTCTGCATTATCGAAAAGAGTCACATGTTGTTCTTTGTTGTGCATCTTGAAAAACATTCAGGTAGATAAGTCCCCAGGGCCGGATGGGATCTACCACAGAATACGGAGGTAGATAAAGGAGGAAATTGGTGGGGCCTTGATAGAAATCATTGTATCCTCATTGGCTACAGGTGACGTCGCAGAGAACTGGAGATAGCTAATATTGTTCCTTTGTTTAAGAAGTGTAGCAGAGATAATCCAGGAAATTACGGGCCGGTGAGCCTTACGTCAGTCGTTGGGAAATGATTGGAGAGGATTTTTCGGGATAGGATTTACTCCCATTTGGAAACAAATGGACTTGTTAGAGAGAAGCAGCACGGTTTTGTGAAGGGGAGGTCGTGTCTCACTAACTCGATTGAGTTTTTTGAGGAAGTGACGAAGATTATTAATTAATGTAGGCCAGTGGATGTTGTCTACATGGACTTCAGTAAAGCCTTTGTCAAGGTCCCTCATGGCAGATTGGTAGAGAAGGTGAAGTCTCACGAGATCAAATGTGAGCTGGGATCATGGATACAGAACTGGCTGGGTCATAGAAGACAGAGGGTAGCAGTGAAAGGGTGCATTTCTGAATGGAGGGCTGTGGCTGGTGGTGTTCCACAGGGATCAGTGCTGGGACCTTTGCTGGTCTTAGTATAGTAAGAAGTCTTACAACACCAGGTTAAAGTTCAACTGGTTTGTTTTGAATCACTAGCTTTCGGAGCGCTGCTTCTTCCTCAGGTGAATGCAGAGGTATGTTCCAGAAACATATCTATAGACAAATTCTTAGTATGGATAGTGATGAGGACCATCAGAGGATACAGCAGGATATAGATCAGTTGGAGATTTGGGCGAAGAAATGGCAGATGGAGTTTAATCCGAACAAATGTGAGGTAATGCATTTTGGAAGATCGAAGACAGGTGTGAAATATACAGTAAATGGCAGAACCCTTAAGAGTATTGACAGGCAGAGGGATCTGGGTATACAGGTACACAGGTCACCGAAAGGGGCAACACAGGTTGAGAAAGTAGGCAAGAAGGCATACGGAATGCTTGCCTTCATTGGTCGGGGTATTGAGTATAAAATCTGGCAAGTCATGCTGCAGCTAAATAGAATACAGTGTTCAATTCTGGTCACCACACTACCAGAAGGATGTGGAGGCTTTGGAGAGGGTGCAGAAGAGGTTTACTTGGATGTTGCCTGGGAGGGAGTGTATTAGCTATGAGGGGAGGTTGGATAAACTCAGTTTGCTCTCACTAGAATGACGAAGGTTGAGGGGCGACCTGATAGAAGTCAACAAAAGTATGATGGGCATGGACAGAGTGGATAATCAGACGCTTTTCCCAGGGTAGAAAAGTCAATTACTTGGGGACATTGGTTTCAGGTGCGAGGAGGAAAGTTTAGAGGAGATGTGCGAGGGACGTTTTTTACACAGAGGGTGGTGAGTGCCTGGGACTCGCTGCCGGGGGAGGTGGTGGAAGCAGGGACGATAGTGACATTTAAGAGGCATCCAGTCGAATGCGTAAATAGGATGGGAATAGAGGGATACGGCCCAGAAGTGCAGGAGGTTTTAGTTTACAGGGGCATCATGATCGGCACAGGCTTGGAGGGCTGCAGAGTCTGTTCTTGTGCTGTACTGTTCTTTGGAGTTTGTTCTTTTGGCATTTGCCTTTGTGACACTCTAAGGAATGTGTTAGGAGGAGGAGAAAACCTTCGTGGTTGAATAATTGGGACTTTGCTGGATAGTTGGAATGAAAGTAGAATTAGATAGAGCAACACTACCACTCCCTGGCAATATGTTCCCTTCCAGTCGGGGAACACTTCAGCAGTCAAGGTAATTCAGCCTCTGATCTCCGGGTAAGCGTTCTCCAAGGCAGCCTTCAGGACCCGCGACAACGCAGAATCGCCGAGCAGAAACTTATAGCCAAGTTCCGCACACATGAGTGCGGCCTCAACCGGGACCTGGGATTCATGTCGCATTACATTCATCCCCCACCATCTGGCCTGCAAAATCCTACCAACTGTCCTGGCTTGGTACAATTCACACCTCTTTAACCTGGGGTTACCCCATCTCTGGATCTGTAAAGATTTAATCACCTGCTAATGCTCGCATTCCTAGCATTGTTTGGCATCTTTGAATTTGTCTATATATGTGTTTCTGGAACAGACCTCTTAATTCACCCGAGGAAGGAGCAGCGCTCCGAAAGCTAGTGACATCGAAACAAACCTGTTGGACTTTAACCTGGTGTTGTCAGACTTCGTACTGTGCTCACCCCAGTCCAACGCCGGCATCTCCACATCATGGCAATATGTGGTATTGCAGGAATAATATTCGATTTTAAAAAACCAATCTCCACCTAATGGCTGCCGGTGATATTGCAAAGAAACGTTTCCTTCTTCAATTAACCAGTGGGTAATGCTGTATAAATATAGTTCACTTGCTTCTTGTCAGCAAAACAGTATACATAAAAAACAAACTCTGTCTACAGGTGTATTTAAAGCCTGGTTATTTCGAACAATCTTTTAAAATTATTTAGTAAGAACAGGGGGAGGCCATTCAGAGCTCGTTTGTTTCACCGTTCAACTGGATCAATCATCTTATTTATTATCAGGACCATTGTCACTACTTTTCTGATGATATACCTCCTGGTTTACTCTGTATTGGCGTTTATTGAGGGACAAGAACAACTTTTGACGGAGTTACACCGCCATCTGCTGGCTGAAAGCGATATTTTACAAATTATTTTTGTCCCGTAGTACCGCTTCCGAGCACGTGGTGGGGCTATTGCACAGCTTTTTTCCAAATGTTTTAATGAAATGAAAATGAAAATTGCTTATTGTCACGAGTAGGCTTCAATGAAGTTACTGTGAAAAGCCCATAGTCACCACATTCCGGCGCCTGTTCGGGGAGGCTGGTACTGGAATTTTGTTGATAGACAATTCTGTTGACTGTTTTTCTAACGAGTTCAAGACCAATGACTTTTTAAAAAAATATAAATTAAGATTAAATTAAGTATTAAATAAAACAATTCTTTTTTGTTTCCAATTAAAGGGCAACTTAGCGTGGCCAATCCACCTAGCCTATACATCTTAAGGTTGTGGAGGCGAAGCCCACGCAAACACAGGGAGAATGTACAAACTCCACACAGACAGTGATCCAGAGCCAGGATCGAACCTGGGACCTAGGCGCCGTGAGGGATCAGGGCTAACCCACTGCGCCACCATGCTGCCCTATGACGTTTTGAGTCATGCAACGAACGGCACTATGAAACTTCGAAGACATTTGCTGTTGTAAAGTAAGTGGAAGTGTACAGGAAAAAAGAAAGAGAACACGAGAAACAAGCTGTCCCAATTCTCCACGGCACCTTTCTATTAATCGCATTTTCACAGTCCAGGGTCACAAACTATCCCCCGAGGTGAAAGTGATTTATTGTACTTCCTTCAAGTTCGTGTACAGTCTTCACTGCTGGAGATTGTCTCTAAATGCAGATTGCCAAATCGGAACATCTCTGTTCAGTCTGTTAGCATGACCCTGAGCTCCCAGGCATCTGTCCTTTTCATTCTCTGTCCCAATTTCACTGCAACTTTGCTGTTTTGCCCATCTGCACTGTTCCAATGAAGCTTAATCAAAGAAAGGACATTTTTGTTGAGGCTCTTCATCACTCAACATCGAGTTCAACAATTTTAGATCGTAAATGTTATCCCTATTTTTTCAGAGAGAATCTTCGATTCTCATTTGTGTCCACTTTTGGATGTTACTTTGTTTCTTTATTTGTCCCATTATCATCACTTTTTGTCATTTACAGGTCTTCCCTCCATTTACAGGTCTTCCCTCCATTACAGGTCTCCCCTTATCCTGCCCTTGTACATGCTTAAAATCCGTCACATCTCAACCCTTTTATCGAGTTCTGATAATAAGGTACAGACACGAAACGTTAACTCCACTTCTCTCTGTACAGATGCTGCGAGGTCCTTTGCATTTGTATTAGCGCCATCCGGTGGATGTGATCGGCGCTGAATGATATTTGCCTGCAGTGCCGTTTCTCGCCAGCCGGTGGCGGTGCTGTACCCTTTGCACCGAATTCTCAGCGCCGCCTGTGGGATAATTTATTGACAGCAGTACTGGTCATCGCCAGCTGGTGACAATATTGCACTGACTAGTTTTTAAAGTTGAACGAGACTCGGGTTTAAACACCGATTTCCCGCACTATCTACATGTTGTTTGATATATTTAATATGTAAAAAGTCTATAGATCTTTAATTTACTCAATGACTGAGTCTCCATACTCCCCTGGAATAGAGAATTTCAAAGATTTACCACTCTCTGTTCCCGGTTCCTCATGAACACTAAGGACCTCACCAACATCAACCTCACCAACATCTCACTCAATCCCTCCACTGCCTCTGTGTTGTCAAACTGCTTGTCTAATGTACTTTGGATGTGTTAAAACTTCCTCCTTATAAACTCTGCTGTCCATCACAAAGCTCATTCCCTCACCACTGAACCCAATCCTTCTCCACATTCGCTGTTGTTTGAACCAGATTGTTTTCATGTTGTGGAGATGCCGGCGTTGGACTGTGGTGAGCAAAGTGAGAAGTCTTACAACACCGGGTTAAAGCCCAACAGGTTTGTTTCGAATCACTAGCTTTCGGAGGAAGGAGCAGTGCTCCGTAAGCTTGTGAATCAAAACAAACCTGTTGGACTGTTCAACTAAAATAAACTGTTTTGTTCATTTACAAAGCCGTATGTTCTCTGATCACTTGAACTACAAAGACCTCACCATCTGTCCAGACTGAGAACATAACAACAGACAGTTTGGCCAATCCGACTGCCTGATGCCCAGGAACTCTGCCGCCTCCCTCAGTCTGAGTGACAGGTGTTCCGACGAATCCACATCCCTACTGTCCAGAAAACCCACCTCCCTCAGTCTGAGTGACAGGTGTTCTGGCCAATCCACATACCTACTGTCTGAAAAACCCACCTCCCTCAGTCTGAGTGACAGGTGTTCTGGCCAATCCACATCCTTACCATCCAAAAAACCCACCTCCCTCAGTCTGAGTGACAGGTGTTCTGGCCAATCCACATCCTTACCATCCAAAAAACCCACCTCCCTCAGTCTGAGTGACAGGTGTTCTGGCCAATCCACATCCCTACCATCCAAAAAACCCACCTCCCTCAGTCTGAGTGACAGGTGTTCTGGCCAATCCACATCCCTACCGTCCAAAAAACCCACCTCCCTCAGTCTGAGTGACAGGTGTTCCAACGAATCCACATCCCTACCGTCCAAAAACCCACCTCCCTCAGTCTGAGTGACAGGTGTTCTGGCCAATCCACATCCGTACCGTCTGACAAAAACCACCTCCCTCAGTCTGAGTGACAGGTGTTCCGACGAATCCACATCCCTACCGTCCAAAAACCCACCTCCCTCCGTCTGAGTGACAGGTGTTCTGGCCAATCCACATCCGTACCGTCTGAAATAACCCACCTCCCTCAGTCTGAGTGACAGGTGTTCTGGCCAATCGACATCCCTACCGTCCAAAAAACCCACCTCCCTCAGTCTGAGTGACAGGTGTTCTGGCCAATCCACATCCCTACCGTCCAAAAAAACCCACCTCCCTCAGTCTGAGTGACAGGTGTTCTGGCTAATCCTCTCCCACAAGGATATTCCCTGGAAGGCTGCCCCTGTTCTAGTGCGGTTTTGACATTTCCAGACAATCCAAATCGCTTTAAAACACAATGTAATACTTGGAGAAAAATCATTCAATGTAGAAATTGACAGCAACTAGTGTGTAAATAGAATCTGCAATGTGATGTTGGAGGACATTCCAGTTCCAGATTTGTTTGGTTGCAGATAATTTTTTTCTCAGGTCTTCACTGTTTCATTTCCCAATTAACTGAACTCTCTGCCGTCTTGTTCTCCAACCTTTCACCAATGGGAACAGTTTTCCAAACTCCTCAGTCCGGATCCCTCAGGATTTTGAACAGTCCAAAGATGTGCAGGTCAGGTGGATTGGCCATGCTAAATTGCACTTTAGGGTCGAAAGGTTAGGTGGGTATTATAATCTGCCCGGATCCTATTGGTTGGATCCAATTAGTTATCCTATGATATATTTTAGGGTCCAATAAACTTAATAGAATAACAAAAATTAACTTAGGGACAAATTAAAAGGGGCCGTTGCTGGTAGGGGCACTGTCTGAGAACAACAAAGACCAATGGAAACTTCAGATCGACAAATCATAATGTGCAGAGAGGGGTTGATGAAGCAATCCAACCCCTGTGGTGCCCAGAGGCACGGAAGGCCTCAAGTGTGCCCATGGACACCGCATGCTCCCTATCCAGGGCACCCTGCTGCGAATGAAGCCGCTGAAGAGGGGCAGACAGTCCGGTCGGACGACCCCCGTGGTTGCTTGCCGCCAGGACCTATTAATAATGGCGAGTTTGGCCAGGCCCAGGAGCAGGTTTATGATGAGGTCCTCCATCTTCCCCCCTCCTCTCCGTACCGGGTACCCGTAGATTAGGGGTGTGGGGCTGAAGTGCAAACAAAATTACAATGAAAGGTTTGTCATGAAACCAAAAAAGAGTGCAGCCTGGAACATTCAACATTGACATGGCTCAAAGATTCCACAAGACTGCAAAAATGGCAGGGCCCTTGGGCATCTGTGAAATGGTGCTAATGGTGGTTACAGGGTATTGTTGCATGCATCACCCTCCACCACAGGTCACCAAGATTGAGGGGGAGGACACCTCCGTAGAGGGACTTCCAGTGGGGACCTCCGCTGCCAAACGCAACGAGGCACGCCAAGGCATTTCTATATGGCGGGCAAGGGCAAGGAGGTGGATGGTGTACAGCAGCAGCCCGTACAGGAAACCCCACCGTGCACAGGGCTAAATCGCTGGCTTTGAACGCAGACCAAGGCAGGCCAGCAGCACGGTTCAATTCCCGTACCAGCCTCCCCGAACAGGCGTCGTAATGTGGCGACTACGGGCTTTTCACAGTAACTTCATTTGAAGCCTACTTGTGACAATAAGCGATTTTCATTTCATTTTTTTTCATTTTCATTTATCCCATAATCCTTGGGGAATATGAGCTCCCCCAATGAGGGGACGGTGGGGGCAATCATTAGCAGTAGAGCTCTATAAATAGAGCTGGCCAGGGTGGTACTGGCTGGAGAAGGAATCAGTAGTGAACTGCTGGTACTCTGAAGATATTGTTTTTTTAAAGTAAATGTTTTCCAAATAAGGGGCAATTTAGCGTGGCCAATCCACCTACCCTACACATCTTTGGGTTGTGCGGGTGAAATCCATGCAGATATGAGGAGAATGTGCAAGCTCCACACAGACAGTGACCCAGGGCCGGGATCGAACCCCGGTCCTCAGCACCGTGAGGCACCGTGTACATATTGGTGTAAATAAAGTTACTTTCTGTCTGACTCTACAAAAACATGGCCCTCACAAAAGTGGGTTACAGAACGGGACGGGCCAGTGTGCCTGGCTAGGGTGCTCTTTCAGAGGGTTGGTGAAGACTTGATGGGCTGAATGGCCTCATTCTGCATTGTCAGGATTCGGTGATTCTGTGACCTGCAGCAAATATTCTCCAAACCTCTTGTCTCAGGAAAACAGTCACATTATTTTCCAATCAATCAATGTCAGGGAAGCGCCTCACTCCGGACCCAATCTCGTGAATCTTATCTGCACTCTCGCTCTCAAATATCATCACATATGTTTCATGAAGTGTGAGTCTCTTAATGCTCCACACAATGCTCCAGTTGAGGAAGAACTAATCTTCTATAGAAATGTATCATATTTCACTTGCTCTTCTATGACCCAATGATAAAGCCTCGTGTTATGTATGTTTTATTAACGGCTCTATCAAACTCTCCTGTCACATTCCCTTATCTACATATGTGCCCAGGTCCCTCTGCTCCTGTAGCAACACTACAATTGGACCCCTTATTTTATATTGTATCCTCATATTCTTCCTACCAAAGCGAATCACTTCACACTTCTCTGCACTGAATTTCACACACCACTGCCTCTTCCACCAACCAGTCTATGTCCTGGAGAAATTCTACCCCATTCACAAGTCACAATGATTCTACATTGTGTATCTACTGCAAGTTTTGAAATTGACCCCGTACACCAAGGCCTAGGTCAGTAATATCTATCAGGGGAAACTAGGGCCCTAACACTGAACCCTGGGAGCTCCACCAAAAATCATCCTGCTGTTCATAAAACATACATTAACCACAAATCTGTTTCCTACCACTCAGCTAAATTTCCAGCCATGTTACTACTGTCCCTTTTATTCCATGAGCTATAACATTGGTCAATAGCTTTAAATTCCTGGGGGTCACCATCGCCATCAGTCTGTCGTGGTCATATTTTCTCATATACCCATGCTTGTTTTCTTCATTAATCCATTAAACTTCCCAAGTGAATATTAACTTTGTCCTGAATTATTGTTTCTCAAAGTTTTACCAAAACCACCGTCTCCCCCTGTAGTTTGCCACTCACCATCACGTATCTGCCCCCGTTATCCGCCACTATAGTCTTTGCCTCGAACATTACCCGCTTCCCCACTAATATAACCACCCCCCTGTTTTTCGCATCTAGCCCCGAATGGAACACCTGCCCCACCCATCCTTTGCGTAGCCTAACCTGGCCTATCAGTTTCAGGTGCGTTTCCTGTAACATAACCACATCTGCCTTAAGTTTCTTAAGGTGTGCGAGTACCCGTGCCCTCTTTATGGCCCCTTTCAGCCCTCTCACGTTCCACGTGATCAGCTGGGTTGGGGGGCTTCCTACCCCCCCCTTGTCGATTAGCCATCCCCCTTTTCCAGCTCCTCACCCGGTTCCCACGCAGCTGTATCTCCCCCAGGCGGTGCCCCCCCACCCATCCCCTCCCATACCAGCTCCCCCCTCTCCCCAGCAGCAGCAACCCAGTAATTCCCCCCTCCCACCCCCCCCCCCGCTAGATCCCCCGCTAGCGTAATTACTCCCCCCATGTTGCTCCCAGAAGTCAGCAAACTCTGGCCGACCTCGGCTTCCCCCCGTGACCTCGGCTCGCACCGTGCGACGCCCCTCCTTCCTGCTTCTCAATTCCCGCCATGATTATCATAGCGCGGGAACCAAGCCCGCGCTTCTCCCTTGGCCCCGCCCCCAATGGCCAACGCCCCATCTCCTCCACCTCCCCTCCTCCCCTCATCACCACCTGTGGAAGAGAGAAAAGTTACCACATCGCAGGATTAGTACATAAAACTCCTCTTTCCCCCCTTTTTAACCCCCCTCTTCGCCCCCCGCATTCGCCCCACCACTTTGTTCAAACGTTCTTTTTAATAACCCGCTCATTCCAGTTTTTCTTCCACAATAAAAGTCCACGCTTCATCCGCCGTCTCAAAGTAGTGGTGCCTTCCTCGATATGTGACCCACAGTCTTGCCGGTTGCAGCATTCCAAATTTTATCTTCTTTTTATGAAGCACCGCCTTGGCCCGATTAAAGCTCGCCCTCCTTCTCGCCACCTCCGCACTCCAGTCTTGATAAACGCGGATCACCGCGTTCTCCCATTTACTGCTCCGAATTTTCTTTGCCCATCTAAGGACCATTTCTTTATCCTTAAAACGGAGGAATCTCACCACTATGGCTCTGGGAATTTCTCCTGCTCTCGGTCCTTGCGCCATCACTCGGTATGCTCCCTCCACCTCCAACGGACCCGCCGGGGCCTCCGCTCCCATTAACGAGTGCAGCATCGTGCTCACATATGCCCCTTCCGGGTGCGGCTCCCTCCACACCCTCAGGAAGACCAAGAATCCTCAGGTTGTTCCTCCTTGCGTTGTTCTCCAGTGCCTCCAACCTTTCCACACATCGTTTCTGATGTGCCTCGTGCGTCTCCGTCTTCACCACCAGGCCCTGTATGTCGTCCTCATTCTCGGCTGCCTTTGCCTTCACGACCCGAAGCTCCCGCTCCTGGGTCTTTTGTTCCTCCTTTAGCCCTTCGATCGCCTGTAGTATCGGGGCCAACAGCTCTTTCTTCATTTCCTTTTTGAGCTCTTCCACACAGCATTTCAAGAACTCTTGTTGTTCAGGGCCCCATGTTAAACTGCCACCTTCCGACGCCATCTTGGTTTTTGCTTGCCTTCCTTGCCGCTGTTCTAAAGGATCCACTGCAATCCGGCCACTTTCTCCTCCTTTTTTCATCCGTATCCAGGGGGGATTCCCTTCTGGTTTACCGCACAGTGTTTTTAGCCGTCAAAATTGCCGTTGGGGCTCCTATCAAGAGCCCAAAAGTCCGTTTCACCGGGAGCTGCCGAAACGTACGACTCAGCTGGTCATCGCCGCACCCGGAAGTCCATAAAATGTATCATAAGCATTACAGAGCATTTCGAATTGTCTTGACTGTACATTTCCGTCAGAGCTACACATTGCCTTGACTTCCATTCAATTTTGATATTATTATACACATATCACTCTTTACATTACAATTCCTTCTTAAATAGTTACCTTGTCATGTTTGTATTATACACATATCACTCTTTACATTACAATTCCTTCTTAAATATTTACCTTGTCATGTTTGTTTTATACATTGGAGTGTTGGTGGCCCAGACCGAGGGGGGTTTGCACTGTTACCCGCCCCTCGGTGTGCATTTGCTGGGAAAACCTTACACAGTGGTCTTTCCCCATTGCGCCTTGGCGGCAGCTGCCCCAAGCTTGAGTGCGTCCCTCAGCACGTAGTCCTGGACCTTGGAATGTGCCAGTCTGCAACACTCGGTCGAGGACAGCTCTTTGCACTGGAAGATCAGCAAGTTTCGGGCAGACCAAAGAGCGACTTTCACCGAGTTGATGACCTTCCAGCAGCAGTTGATATTTGTCTCAGTGTGTGTCCCTGGAACAGTCCGTAGAGCACAGAGTCCTGTGTCACAGAGCTGCTCGGGATGAACCTTGCCAAATACCACTGCATCTCTCTCCAGACCTTCTTTGCAAAGGCACATTCCACAAGGAGGTGTGTGACCGTCTCATTTCCCCCACAGCCACTCCGAGGGCAGCGTGCATTGGTGCAGAGCCTTCGGGTGTGCATGAAGAATCTGACAGGGAGGGCCCTTCTCACCACCAGCCAAGCTAGGTCTTGGTGCTTGTTTGTAAGTTGTGGTGATGAGGCGTTCTGCCAGATGACTCTGGCAGTCTGCTCAGGGAGCCATCCAACGTCCTCCACGGTCTCCTTTTCCCTGAGGGCCTCGAGGACATTACGTGCTGACCACTGCTTCATTGCCTTGTGGTCAAAGGTGTTTTTCTTCAAAAACTTTTCCACTACGGACAGGTGGTACGGTACGGTCCAACTACTTGGAGCGTTCCGCGGCAATGAGGCCAGGCACATCCTTCGTAACACCGGGGACAGGTAGAACCTCAGTATGTAGTGACACTTGGTGTTTGCATACTGGGGGTCCACGCTCACGGTCCATCTTGGATCTCCAGATGAATTTGAAGATGGCCCGGGTGACTGCTGCGGCGTAGGGTCGGGTTATGGGCCAGACCTTCGCCACGTACAGTAGCACCGAGAGTACCTCACACCTGATGACCAGGGTTTTGCCCGCAATGGAGAGGGAGCGTTGCTCCCACCAGCCCAGTTTATGCCTTGCCTTTGCTATGCGCTCCTGCCAGTTTTTGGTGCACACCCCAGCAGCTCTAAACCATATTCCCAGCACCTTCAGGTAATCTGACCTGACAGTGAAGGGGACAAAGGACTGGTCGGCCCAGTTCCCAAAGAACATGGCCTCGCTCTTGCCACGGTTTACCTTGGCTCCCGAGGCCAGTTCAAACTGGTCGCAGGTGGTCAAGAGCCTGCGTACAGACGCAGGATCCGAGCAGAAGGCGGCAATGTCGTCCATGTACAGGGAGGCCTTGACTTGCATGTCTCCACTGCCTGGGATTGTCACTCCTCTAATACCCGGATCCTTCCTGATGGACTCGGCAAAAGGTTCTATGCAGCACACAAACAGGGCAGAGGAGAGAGGGCAGCCCTGCCTGACTCCGGATTTGATCTGGAACTTTTCTGATTCCCACCCATTGATTGAGACTGCGCTATAGATTCTGCTCCTGGCAATTCAATCAATGCCACGTTCGGCTCAAGTGAATGTTTCAGGTTTGGAACCAAAACGGAGCAAAACAATTCTCTTCATCCCTCACCTTGTCCCATTGAAGAAAATGATTAACAGATCGTTCATTTCATTCACTATTTGTAGATCCTCGCTGAGTGTTAAATGGCTGCTGCATTTTCCTACCTGAAGGCATCCACCGCAATGGCCAGTACGACATTCCATTTGTAGGAAATATCTGGAATTAAACAGATGCTGGAAATACCCAATAGCATCTTTCGGAGAGAGAGACAGACAAGAGTTAATTTCACTATCTTTCCCCAGCCATTTCATTTTGTTCCCAGTGCTGTGTAAGATTGGTGAGGTAACAGGTATGAAGCAAATGCAGAGACAGGGGAAGCAGTCAGGGGATGTGCTTTTCCACAGTGTACCCGAGGTGGCAGATTCTTGCTGTACTTCAACTAAAATAGAAACAGCCAAATATTTTCTCTTGTTCACAGATGCTGGTTTTTCCAGTGTAGATATTCCTCGAGCCAAGTCTACAAAGTTGGGCAGGCAAACATCAGTTGGAATATACTTTAAACGTATATCAAAACCTCCTTGTTCAAAGACCACCAAGTGCTTGAATGGGTTTGTGTCTGACAGATGTTTGCATTTATTTCATTGTATGATTAAACCAACGTAGAACTCTGTGTGACAATTTTAATCTTACATAGTCCAAAGATGTGCAGGTTAGTACTAAATTGCTCCTAAATGTCCAAAGGTTGGATGGGGTTCCAGGGATTGGGCAGGGGATTGTGCCTGGTGGGTGTTCTTTCGAAGGGGCAGTGCAGACTCGATGAGCTGAATGGCCTCCTTCTGCACTGCAGGGATTCTATGATATCTGGCCCTTTACGTCAGGCTGAGCGACAATATCCCATTGCTGCAGAATCCCTCAGGGCTGTCGGGATATAATAGGGGATTTAGAGGAACAGGGAATAGTTTAGAAACAGCCTCCTGCACCAACTCACCTATTTGGCCAGGGGGGAAATGCTGATGTGTCGGACAGACTGACCATTGACTAAACCATTTTGAATGTAGTCACCCCCCGCATTCATCCAATTGGGAGAAGCCCATCTTCCAGATTGAATTCCCTTCATCCACGACACAGGGGGTGTCATTCTCCGACCCCCCCGCCGGGTCGGAGAATGGGCGTTGGCCGCCGTGAATCCCGCCCCCGCCCCCGCCGAAGTCTCCGCTCCCGGAGATTGGGCGGGGGCGGGAATCCGGCCGCGCCGGTTGGCGGGACCCCCCGCTGGATTCTCCGGCCCGGATGGGCCGAAGTCCCGCCCAGGAATTGCCTGTCCCGTCGGCGTAAATCAAACCTGGTATTTACCGGCGGGACCAGGCGGCGTGGGCGGGCTCCGGGGTCCTGGGGGGGGGCGCGGGGCGATCTGACCCCGGGGGGTGCCCCCACGGTGGCCTGGCCCGCGATCGGGGCCCACCGATCCGCGGGCGGGCCTGTGCCGTGGGGGCACTCTTTCCCTTCCGCCTCCGCCACGGCCTCCACCATGGCGGAGGCGGAAGTGACTCTCCCCACTGCACATGCGCGGGAAACTGACAGCGGCCGCTGACGCTCCCGCGCATGCGCTGGGAAACTGACAGCGGCCGCTGACGCTCCCGCGCATGCGCCGCATTTCCGCGCCAGCTGGCGGGGCAACAAACGCCATTTCCGCCAGCTGGCGGGGCGGAAATCCCTCCGGCGTCGGCCTAGCCCCTCAATGTTGGGGCTTGGCCCCCAAAGATGCGGAGACTTCCGCACCTTTTTGCCGGCGCGATGCCCGTCTGATTTGCGCCGGCTTTGGCGCCAGTCGGCGGGCATCCCGCCGTTGGGGGAGAATTTCGCCCAGGATTTTCATCGGGTTGGATATTTCCAACGGACTGTGGGCAATACCTCTTGACGTGGATTCCCGATCTACATTCACCTTTACAACAGGGGAAAGACAATTTACCTGGACCCGAGTCCCACAGGAGTTTCAGACCAGTCCGGGGAGATTCCACCCAAATATGGCCAAAGCCATTGAGGAAATAGATTTTACAGGGACAGGGGGAGTTTTACTGCAAGGCGTGGATGACCTCCTTTAGACCTCCGATGGCCAGTGGAGCCACACCCTGGAGTTAATACAATTACTGCGAGTCAGCGAGGAAGCAGGACTAAAAATTAACCCTACAAAGGCTCAAGTGGGACAAGCAACAGTCACCTACCCGGGTTAGCTCATTTCTCAGGGATCCAAGACATTGCCCCCTGAACGGAGACAGGCCATTCGGCCCTTCCAATTCCCCGGACTGTCCGAGGGCTCCGGCAGATACTGGGACTGTTTAACTATTGCCCGAACTTTATAGACAACTGTGCGGGAATAGTCAGCCCCATTCCCAATCTGGGAAAAGGGGGCCGAGCTTCAAGTGAGGAATGACAAAGGGCAGAATGGACAGAGGAGTGTGAGGGGACATTTACCCTATTAAACAGCGAATGGCAACAGCTCCAGCGTTAGTGCTGCCAGATTTGAGTGGCCCATTCCATTGATACTGTCCCAACACCAGGAATGACTACAGTGCTGCAGTGAGGCAGCTACACGGACACTGGGAGCGAGCTGCAACTTATTACTCTAACCCGCGATCAGCAGTCGCTGTGGGGCTGAGCAGATCCATTCCAGCAATGGACTGTGCAGCCTGCCCAGTGAAAGGGAGGGAACCGCTCACGGTGCTGGGGGAAATAGTCTGACACACGGGACATGGCATCGTGCAAATGGTGAATCTGGGGAGGCTGAAGCCCGGGTCTGATGTCAGAAGAGCTCAATGGGCGAGTCTGCTACTGCCCCCCAATGGCCGGATGACCACAGTCAGGGATGATGGGAATAACCCCCAGGATATCTGAATGTTGAAGGCGAGGATCATGTTTGCGATACAGAGACAGGGGATGAGGAAGTGGACAGAGTGAGGCAGGAACCCCTGGAAGGGGCGGAGATAACGTTATTTGTGGATGGATCCCGGAAAATAACAGCCGGGGACCCGGGAACAGGATGGGCAGTGGCCCAAGGCGGGTTCCTGAAGGCAAGCGGCCGGGTAGCGGCCAGTAAATCAGCCCAAGGAGCAGAGTTAGCGGCCCTGATAGAAGCATTGGGACTATCCAGGGGCAGGCGAGTCAATATCTCCACCGAGAGCCGCTGTGCCTTTGGTGCAGGACATGACTGTGCGGGAGCCCGGAGTGGGCGAGGGGACGTCAGCTCTGGTGGGCAGCCGCTCCCACAGGAAACACTGATCGAGAACTTACCCAAACATTCAAGAGAGAGGAGGCGGCAGTTATTAAAATCAAAGGCCACAGGAGAATGCAAAGCCCTGAACAGACAGGAAATGATCAGACAGACAGAGCAGCCACAGAGACAGCGGCACAGGAAGAAGCGGAGGGAGAGGACAGTGTAGCTGTCTCCAGTCTGACAGAAGTGAATATACTGAATGGACACAATAGTTCAAAGGCAGAGTGGGGGGAATGGGGAGCAATCCCAGATAGTGATGGGGTCTGGAGGAAAGAGGGAAATGTAGTTGCCCCGAAAAGTATCAGAAACTGTTACTGGGAGTTTCCCACGGGACACAACACACCGGCCGGAATAACATGTTGGGCCTGATGGGCCGGTGCTGGTGGTGGGAGGGGTTAGGAAGGGACACAGCCCAGTTATTACCTGTGCCCAATATAACCCTGGAAAAGCAACGGGAATAAAACTTCACCACCAACCCCGTCCTAGGGACCCTGGGAACAAACACAAACCGATCTCACCGGCCCATTCCCCCCATCAGAGGGAAAGAGGGATTGTTTAGTAATAATAGATCAGTTCACCAGATGGATGGAAGCATTCCCCACCCGGGGCTGCTCTGCCTTGACTGCGGCTAAAATACTCGAGGGAGAAAGAATCCCAAAATGGGGAGTTCCAACTGAAATGGAGCCAGACCCGGGCACTCATTTCCCCAGGAATATTGTCAGGGAAGTGAGCAAACCGATGGGGATCGAGCAGAAATTCCACAAATCCCATCACCCACAAAGCTGTGGAATGGTTGCGAGAATGAATCTTAAAACATCGACAGCAAAGGAAATTCGGGAAACCGGGGAAGGCTGGGCAACAGTCTCTCCGGGAATTCTGATGTACCTACCGGCCACTCCAAACCCAAATCCCGGATTTCCACCCTTCGAGTTAATGACGGGCCGAGACATGCAATTACCTGAGGGGTTATTCCGGGAGGAACCGAGGCGGGACCCCTCAGGGAGAGGATCCGGGAATATGGGAGGGAATTCAGCAACAATTCCACATGATTGGGAAAGAAGTACAGGGAAGTATTGGGAAAGATGGACAAGCAGTACAGGATATAGAGCGAGAGGAGAAATGGGAAACACCAATAGTAGCTCAGCTCGGTGAGAGGGGAATGGGAAAAGTGGGGCGGGAAGGGAGCGGTTTGCAGCCGCGGTGACAGGGACCGGAGCAGCTCATTGTGACAGTGAGACAGCCAAATTATTGATCCGGAGACAGGGAGTGGGTGGCAACACTCTACTCAACTAAAACTGGACAAGGGTGGGGACCATTGTTAAATGTTTCACAGGAACCTACTGACTCCCATTCCATTCCTGGGACCATGGGAAGCAGCGACTGGGAATGTGGGGAACAGCAGGGACCTACATCCCGGACAGTCTGTTCACTTCCCAACTGGAGGAAGAGGAGAATGAATCAATAAACCCAATATCTGGATATGGGATTGAGTGACTCCCACCAGTCATCGGACACAAGTAATCCTGTCACCATGGGGAGCAAGCAATATGGAGAGAGGGGTTTCCGTGTCCCGAGAGAGAGCAGGCCTGCCAATTGGAATTGCGGCTCCGGGCTGTGATTGGGGTAAGAGGAGCTGGGACGGGACTACAGCCTGGGAACCTGGCACTATGTTTTCTCCGAGAGGTTGGCGATTTGAAAAGGGCTTGAGAAGGGGAAACCTGTTCATTGAGCCCTCTGAACTGGGACTGCGAGTCGAGGTAGATTCAGAGGGTAATTTAGGTCTGAAAGGAATATCTGACTCAAATACAGGACTAGACTTAAGGACATATTCATGTGATGTCACAGAATCGGATGGATCATATTGGTTGGTCGATCCTCGATTAAACATAACAGCCGGATAGACCCATCTTCCCCCTTTTGTGTGGGAAGCCGGACTAGACGGTCTTTATTGTCAGGAATGATGTCCTCGGGTAATAGGTAGACTGGATTGTATTGATGTTAGATGTTATAATCTTAGCACGTGTGGCTATAAAAAACCTACCCAAGGTTCAAAAATGCTCGAGTTTCCCCCAGTTGGGTTAGCGGGGATTGGGAAGGCTAAAAGTTTACTACATGATGTGACAATGGTGTCCTTAGGGGTAACACACAATGTTTCTGGGTTATTGGAAATGTTACATTCCAAATGCAGCGACCACCCCAAAGCTATAGAATGGATACAGTCCAGATCCAGGGTTCCAGGTACCGGATTGCTCCGAAATCCCGAATGGGGCAGCACGGTAGCATGGTGGTTAGCACAATTGCTTCACAGCTCCAGGGCCCCAGGTTCAATTCCGGCTTGGGTCACTGTCTGTGCGGAGTCTGCACATCCTCCCCGTGTGTGCGTGGGTTTCTTCCGGGTGCTCCGGTTTCCTCCCACAGTCCAAAGATGTGCAGGTTAGGTGGATTGGCCATGATAAATTGCCCTTAGTGTCCAAAATTGCCCTTAGTGTTGGGTGGGGTTACTGGGTTATGGGGATAGGGTGGAGGTGTTGACCTTGGGTAGGGTGCTCTTTCCAAGAGCCGTTGCAGACTCGATGGGCTGAATGGCCTCCTTCTGCACTGTAAATTCTATGATAAAGACATAAAATAACCACCCTGGGAGATATTTGGAAATGCAAACTCGGTAGTCAACTCAGTCTAATTATTCAAACTGAACAGCGCCTCCTCTTGGGTGTGGAGAGAAGTCGGGGCTACGGTTTGGAGCTTATGGGACCGAGTCCGCACTGACCGCCATAGATTTACAGGGTGAAGCTCTTACAGACACTGAACCGAACAGCTCCGGGATAGTTAAAGCTGTGGAGACACAGGCCTGGCCCGGGACCTGCTGTGGGGGTTCGTTCACACATCGAGGATTTCAGATTCGGGACTATTCCCCGATATTTATTTGTCTCCCTGGACAAATTACATTTTCTTACCATCCACCCAGACAGACATGAATTGTTGTCACTCGGCCAGGTGGGGCACAGAGAAAGGAGCTATAAAATTCATCGTGGCTGTTCCACAGGAAGGCGCAGCTAACGGGATCTTTGAGGACAGTTATAGATTTGAATCAATGGGGACAGAGAAAGGGGGCTGGGTTTACCGAGCCGGGTCTAAAGGATACAAAACCCTGAAGGAGGGCCTGACATATGTAAGCACTGCAGAATGCTGCTCAGAACCGGAACATAGTGAGTGCTTGTCACAGCTCAGAGTCTCCACACAACAGCAAAGTAACCGTTGACATCTTACCAATGAAAGAGACATTTGAGGCGGTGCACAGATCCTCAATTTTATTGAGGAAGCTGAATTCTTCAAATCAGACTGCGTCTGAAAAGTGTAACAGATATTACAAGGACACAATGTATCATTGAGAGGCCAGTTTCCGGCAGAGAAACTGCCTGTTACAATTCAAGCTCTATTCTGCAATGTGAATCATGATTGAGTTTATCCCAACTCCATTTACCCACCTTAGCTCCATAACCCTTCATACTCTGGGAAGCTCCAATTGTCCCAGTATCCACAGGCTGCGGGTGGAGAGAATTCCACATTTTTCGGAACTGAAGGTCAAGATGACCTTTCATCAGTGTTCTGAAAGCTGAAACATTAATTCTATTTGTCTCCACAGGTGCTGCCTGACCTGCTGAGTATTTCCAGCATCTCTGTTTTTATTTCAGTTTTCCAGCTCCCGCAGTATTTTACTCTTCTTCCTGTGTTATGGAATTGTCTGGGAGGATCCGGCCACAACAGGAAATCCATCGCATCATCTCCCCTGACCTGCTGGGCAGAGAAACATTCCAGAAACGGGTGGGAAACTGCCTGGGCTCGTCTGGTCAGTGTCAGTTGTAGTTCAGTGGCAGCGCCCTTATCGCTGAGTGAGAAGAGAGTGGGATCGATCCCAATCCACACTTCAGCACATAACCGGAATTGGAGGGATCTCGCTGATCTCAAATCAGCTCCATGACCCCAAGAGCGAGGAAAGAAACTTTGTTCTTTGCTTCCTTGCAGACAAAACCGAATCTCACATTTCCCTCGCCTCTAAAGATTTCCTCTGTGTGACAGGATGTATTTCCCTAAACCAAACCTGTGACACCGTAATCCTTCCTTTTGGTGAAAATGTATCAGTCAACCACAGACATCAGATTGATGGAGACATTCTGGTCTCACATCTCTAACATATTTAATAGCAGAAAATAAAACAAACACTTCAATCTGTTACTTTATAATGTTGCTCAGTTATTTTTGGAAAACGTGCCGTCGGATGTACTCTCCTGAAATAAACAAAAACACAAATGTTAACACACAGTAAACTGATGGCCGTCCACAAATAGAGTAAAAAATCCTCGACTTTCTAGCCTGAAAGAAGACGAGTCAATAGTAAAATGTTCAGCAAATTGCTGATCTCAGCTGCCAAGAAGCTGAAGGGAAAGTTTTGGGTTTTGGACAGGAGTGGATGTGAATTAATGGAAGGAAGCGATTGGAAAGCGAATTAGAAAAGGTGAGTGAATAAAACAGGAATAATCGAGTAAAGGTTCAGTGAAGTGGACGGGCTGGTGCTCAATATTGAGGGTGAATCACTGGAGAACTGTGACAGCGATTTTTACCGACAGGCACAGGGTCAGCAAGAAACAGGAATAAGTGCTGGGGAAAACCAAACACAGAAAATAATAGAGGATGTACTGACACCAGGAAGAACACTTGTAAAGACAGTGAGACGGGCACAACAATGTGAAACTGCAGGAACAGGAGGAGGCCATTCAGCCCCCTGAGCCTGTCCCATAATTCTATTAAATGAAGAGACCCTATCATGGAGGGGATAGTTCAGAACCCAGAGAACGTGGTTAGGATAAAGATGGAGTTGGGAAGGTGCAGGAAGATTCTGCCTGTGGGTAGTGATGAGTGTAGGAATGATGATGGAGTTAGTTACCTGAAGACAGGTCTGTGCACATTGAAGATAAATGACAAAAGGTACTGGAGGAGCCGGAAGGAGTAAATGACAAAGTAAGAAAAGGTGAAGATTATTCAGGAAATGAGAGCCAGACCTCACAGGAGTGAAATGAGGAAATATTTCAAGTTAAAGAGGGTGGTCGAAGTCTGCAACTCCCTTCCCCAGATGGCAACTGATGCTGGATCGAATTGAATTTCAAATCTGAGACAGAGAGATGTTTGTCAAGCAAAGGTTAATGGGAAAGGCGAGTATCTGGAGTTCGATCGTAGCTCAGTGAGTGTCTCACTGAAAGACAGATCAGGTTTGAGGGTTAAATACCTCCCGCTGCTGTTCTTATGTTCTTTCAGGAGAAATTTGAATTTTGATGCCCTTTTGAGTTGTTTGTAGGAATATTTAGTGAATGTTTCAGAAATAAAACTAATCTCAGAAGTTTATGGTCAAAATTATAAAGAATAAGAATAACATTTCAGCTCAGTGGCAAATAATCAAAACAGTAAACACTGAACTAATAAATAACGATAATGATAAAAATAAAACCTTGTTCACCAAGATACTGGAGTCACATCATTTTCGACAGACAGGATGACCAGTGAAAACAGTCTGTACTCTCCCACAGTCGATCACTGGTGAAGTTTATAAGCTACAACTTCAAGAAGCTCCGTTAACAGCTCACCGCTGATGTGGACACGGTTAACAGGGTCCCGAGTGTTCTCCTTGTGTCGACATTGCTGTTGGCGTCACAACTGCACATCTAAATACTTTGTAAATGTTATTGGTCTCTGCCTCCACCATGTTTTCAGGCAGTGAGTTCCAGACTCGCACCAGCCTCTGGGTGGAAAGGTTTTCCTCACATCCCCTCTGAACCTTCTGCCAATCACCTTAAAGCTATGCCCCCCGGTCACTGATCCCTCAACGAAGGGAAAAGGTGCTTCCTGTCCACTCCACCCATCCTCTTCAAAATTTTATACATCTCAATTACGTTCCCCCTCAGTCCCCTCCATTCCAAGGAAAACAACCCCAGTCTATCCAATCTCTCTTCACAGCTAAAACTCTCCAGCCCAGGCAACAGGAAGGTGAAATCTCCTCTGCACCCTTTCCAGTGCGATCACATTCCTTCTGCAATGTGGATTTGAGAACTGCACACAATACTCTAACTGTGGCCCATTCAATGTTTTATACAGTTCCTGCATTGCCTCCCTGCCTATTAAACTCTAAACTTTTCCTGATAAAGGGAAATATACCATATGCCTTCTTAACCACTGTATCCACCTGCCCCTCCTACCTGAAGAAACCGGTGTACATGCACACCAAGGGCCCTCTGATCCTCAGTACTTCCCAGGGTCCTGCCATTTATCCTGTATTCCATTGCCTTGTTTGTCCTGCACAAATGCATCACCTCACACTTATCCGAACTGAACCCCATTTGCCACTGATCAGCCCATCTGACCAGTCCATCTATATCCTCCTGTAATCTCAGGCTATCCTTCTCACTAATTACCGCCCCACTAATTTCCGTAACATCCGCAAACTTATTGATCAACCCTCCTACATTCAAGTCTCAATCTATATGCAAACCACAAACAGAAAGGGCCCCAACATTGATCCCTTCGGACCCTACAGGACACAGGCTTCCAGTCAGGAAAATACCCCTCGCCCATCATCCTCTGCTTCCTGCCACTCAGCCAATTTTGGATTAAATTTGCAAAATTTCCTTGGATCCCATGGGTTCTTACACAAGAAATGGAAGAACTCTTGCGAGTACTGACAGGCAGAGAGATCTGGGCGTGCATGTCCAGCGATCACTGGAAGTGGCAAGGCACGTGGATAAACTGGTGAAGAAGGCATACGGCATGCTGGCCTTCATCGGTCGTGGTTCCAATATAAAAATTGGCAAGTCATGTTGCAGCTGTACAGGACCTTAGTTAGGCCTCACTTGGAATATTGTGTACAATTCTGGTCGCCACACTACCAGAAGGATGTGGATGCTTTGGAGAGGGTACAGAAGCGGTTTACTCGGGTGTTGCCTGGTATGGAGGGCATTAGCTATGAGGAGAGGTTAGATGAACTTGGTCTGCTCTCACTGGACTGACGGGAGTTGAGAGGCGACCTGATAGATGTCTACAAGATTATGAGTGGCATGGTCAGAGTGGATAGTCAGAAGCTCTTTTCTAGGGCAGGAGAGTCAAGTACTCGGGGACATAGGCTTTAAAGTGTGTGGGGAAAAGTTTAGATCAGATGTCCGAGGCAAGTTTCTTTTACACAGAGGGTGGTTAATACGTGGAATGCGCTGCCTGGGGAGGTGGTGGGAGCAGTTACGATAGCAGCATTTTAGGGACATCTAGACAAATATATGAAAGGGTGGGAATGGAAGGATACGGACTCCCTAAGTGCAAACGGTTTTAGTTTAGTTAGGTACCATGGTTGGCGCAGGCTTGGAGGGCAGAAGGGCCTGTTCCTGTGCTATATTGTTCTTCGTTCTTACCTTCGTTATCAGTCTCTCATCTGGAATCTTATCAAAGTCCTTGCTGAAGTCCAAGTAGATTACGTAAGATGTATTGCCCTCTTTGAAAAATTCAATGAAGTTGGTCAGACATGACCTCCCCTTAACAAAACCATGCTGACTTTCTTGATTAATTCCTACCTCTCCAAATACAGATTAATTCTGTCTCTCAGAATTACCTCCAATATGTTAGACTGGCTGGTCTGTAGTTTCCTGGTTTATCCATTCCTCCCTTGTTGAATAATGGTATCACATTGACTCTCCTCCAGTCCTCTGGCACCTCTCCTGTTGCCAGAGCAGAATTGAAAATTATTGCCAGCGGCCCTATTTCCTCCCTTGCCTCATTCAAAAGTCTGGGATACATTTCATCTGGCTCTGGAGATTTGCCAATTTCTAAGTCTGCCAGACCACTCAGAATCGATGTTTACTTCTTTGATTTTAATCACAGTCGTTCTTCCTGATTTCTGTACCCACACGTCACTTTCACGAGCAAACACGGACACAAAGTTTTCATTTAGAATCCTACCTATGTCCTCCCGCTCCACATACAAATTACCACTCAGCTCCTTAATTCTTTCCCTAGTTACCCTTTTACCCTTAAATGGACTTGTAAAGCAACTAAGGATTTTCCTTTATTTTACCTGCCACTGTCCTTTCATATTCTCTCTCCTATAAAGATCCTTTTTGCACATTCTGTACACCTTGAGGGAGTCTGCTGTTCTGAGCTCTCGCTATCTGTCATAAGCCTCCCTTTCTCTTTTTACCCAAGGCCGCTCCAAATACAGATTAATTCTTTATCCCTCGTGATCCAGGGTTTACCCTTTTTCTTTGTTGGAACATGTTGGCCCTGCACTCTCCCTATTTCCTTCTTGAATGTGTCCCACTGTTCAGCCACAGATGAATCTAAACATGTCCAGTCCAAGTCCACTCTGAACAAATCATTTCTGATCCTAGTAAAGTCGGCCTGCCCCCAGTTTAGAACTTTGATTTCAAAATAATTTCTTAACTGCTCTTTCAAACGTGTCCCTGCAGCTTCAATCACTTACTTACATGGACACCAAGGTCCCTCTGTTCCTAAACTTCCTTTACAGGTTCTCCCTTTAGTTTAGACTGTCTATCTATATTTGTGGGTTTCCTCCGGGTGCTCCGGTTTCCTCCCACAGTCCAAAGATGTGCAGGTCAGGTGGATTGGCTGTGCTAAATTGCCCTTAGTGTCCAAAAAAGGACAGGTGGGATAGGGTGTAGGTGTGGGGATAGCATGGAGGTATGACCTTAGGTAGGATGCTCTTTCCAAGGGCCGGTGCAGACTCGATGGGGCGAATGGCCTCCTTCTGCACTGTAAATTCTATGATGATTCTTAACAAAATGATTTACTTCACACTTCTCTGAATCAAACTTAATTTGCCACTTGTCTGCCCAAACAAATATATCAATGTTCCTTTTGAAGTTCAAGACTATCCTCATCACAGTCAGCAATGTTTCAAATCTTTGCATTATCTCTAAATTATGAAATCAAGCCCTGGACACTAGTGTCTCAGTCATTAATATATATATATCAGAAAGGGCAAGGTCTCAACTCAGACCCCTGGAGATCTCCACTAAAAACCTTCCTCCAAACTTAAAAAAGCCATTGATCACAACTCTCTGCTTTCACCGTCATCGAGGAATATTTGAGCTTTAATCGGAGTGAAGAGATTTCCCCTTCCACGCTATGGGACACACTGAAGCTAATCGTTAGAGGGTAAGGCACAGGGAGGCGGAGGTTGGCGGACACCACCTTAGAGGTGGACCGCCAACACTCAATCAGACACCAGAATTGCTGGCAAGGAGGAAGAAGGGAGTTTGGGCTTCTTTGCACAGAGAGGGCGGTGCGCTGGCTGCAACATTCACGCTGGGGGCAGGGGGAAGGGGTTGCTCTTTATGAACACCATGTTTTACCATTAAGTCCATTACAGGGCACTTGATAGCAAGGCACTGAATCACTATTAGGAGTGGGGATCATGGTTAAATGTTCCCATTCTCAAACTAAGGATATTGAGGCGAACTGTCGTACATCAGATCAGGAAAAATCAAATTTGGGTTTTCTGAGTTGCAATCAGTCTGTTTCATGTCACAGACATTGGGCCTTTAGTGGAGGTGGAATAAGAAACAACAGTCGTTCTTCCTCAGGCTAATTCTGTCCATTGTATTTCTTCATTTCTTTTAAAGGAGAATTTTGCCTCAAACCCCTTGAGTGTAAAAGACACTGAATTGTTGTCATAATATACACACAGGTATATGATGGTGCACAGACAGACAGTGATTGACACACAGGATGACCAGTGAACACACAGAAAACAGCAGCCAATCACCAGACAGGACACGACCACTATAAAGCCAGAGGGCACTAGTTTTCCCACTCTCTCGGGACCCAGCCTCTGAGACAATCAGAGCCTGTGAGCAGCAACTAGAACACGCACCATCTGGTAGTAAGATACTCTGGTCAGGTTAGCCTCGGGTCTCCAGTCAAGTCAGCATAGTGTCAACCCACAGTTTAAGTATGTTTAATTGTTAAGAGTTCAATAAAATCGAGTTGCATTTCTCCAAGTGTTGGAAGCCTGTCTCTCTCACTGCTGCAGTAAACGCAGTCCTCGCAGACCCAGCTTACCCAACACATCAGTTCTGACACAATATTCTGTTCAGTTCAGGGCAGTGAAAACTCCTAAAGAATGTGTTCTTTAAGATTCAGGTCTTGTGAGAAAGACATTCCCCCTTCCCCACCCCCCCTCAATGAAATGGAAGCCCCTCTTATCTGGGCCTGTTACCGGGTGGACAATGCCTCCTCCCATTGACGGCTCCCAATTTGATCTCCCAGTAACCACTCTTGCTGGGTGGGGCCTTCAGGCTGTGGTGAGGTCTGACTTTCACTGACCTCACACTGACCTCTGCTGAGAGCAACAGAACGTCATCACTCTGAGTGACAGGGGCTCCGACCAATTCATTTCCCCATCTGCTGGGACCCGCCTTCCGCGCTCTGAGTGACAGGTAGGTTGGCCAATCGGCGTATACGTTGCCAGAAAACCCGCCTCCCTCATTGTGTGCGGCCCAATAACTGACCAATCCACTTCCCGTCCCACGCTCGGTTTCTCGGTCCCTTTGTGAGTGGCAGTTTGACCAATCCACTTCCGTATTCATCGGAAACCCGCCTCCCTTAGTTTGAGTGACAGGAAGAGCGACCAATCGGCTTCAAGAATCCCATTAACCCACCTCACTTGCTGAGTGACAGGAATATCAACCAATCAGTTTTCCCAGTGCCCGGTAACCGCCTCCCTCACACTGAGTGACAGGCCCTCTGCCCAATCCGCTTCTCTATTCTCCGGAAACCCGCCTCCTCACTCAGTGACGACACAAACAAGGTGTTGAGTTTCTGCTTCGGAATAATAAGCACAATATGACCAGGTTCCATTTACAGAGAACATTAATAATGTTTTAATAAAACAGGTAATTATATACCAGTGATTTCAGGATTATTTCTCTGGTGTGGACAGTGATGAGACAGAGCAGACAAACCAGAGATAAATTACTCACCCAGTAAGGAAACAAAAAACAAAATCACCAAAACATTATTGTCACTCAGCTGGAATCACCCTGAGCTCAGGAACCATTGGAACCATCCGCACCCCCTGTGACTGAGACCCACACCCAGCAGCTGACAGCTGGCAGGAGGCAGGGAGATGGTGTGAAATTATGGGATGGATCTGTTAGTGACCTTTAATCCCGCAGATTGTCAGCGGGGCCGAGTTTTTCCCGTCAATATTCCGTCCCGGACTGAAGATGGGAAAGATTCTCTCAGTGAAAGTGAGGGTGAAAGTGTGGAGATGGGACATGTTGTCCGCATTGTAAAATGACACCTGTCCCCCCTCATAGTCCAGGAAAACCCCGATCTTCCCGGGATTCACACTCGGGGTGAGGGGGGTCCCAGAGGGGGAGGTGGCGGCAAAATAACCAAATCCGGGCTCCAGCCACAAAACCCAGAATCCAGACTCAGGGATCAGGGAGATTCCCCCTTTCCTGGTCACAGACTCTCGGGCCACTCCCAGCCACCACCGAGTCTTCTCCCCAATCCCCACCTCCCAGTAATGTCTTCCTGATGTGAATCCCTCTGATCCCAGGACACATTCCCAGGAATGAAACCTCTCCGGGGTGTCAGGCAGCGGCTGCTGTTTGTCTCCGGGTCTCACACTGGTCCGGTCCT